>NC_142127.1:36532500-36832500 GCF_024610735.1 Ursus americanus | reverse complement strand
GCTGCAGTAATGTGATAGGCATTAAACAGAAATATTATAAATCAATAAAGAAGAACAAAGATCCAGATATAAACTTATGCAAATATGGCCATACTGTTAATATAGAATATACTTAATAATTCATCCAAGAACACTATTTTAAAAAATCTCCATGTGGGGTGGGGAGCACCTGGGTGGCTCAGATGGTTAAGCTACTGACTCTTAATTTCGGCCCAGGTCATAATCTCAGGGTCACGGGATTGAGTCCCATGTTGGCTCCACACTTGGGGTGGAGTCTGCTTGTCCCTCTCCCTCTGCTCCTCCTCTCTCTCTCTCTCTCTCTCAAATAAATAAATAAATAAATAAATAAAACCTTTAAAAAAAATCTCCATGTCGGTGCACACTTTTGTAAATTTGGAGAGAAGCAAAACTTAATGAACATTAGAAATGCTTAATAAAATCATGATGATTAAATAAACCAAGCTGAGAATTCTGTTAAATCTAGTGGATTTTAACAGAATGTATTTTGAATGCTACTCCTCTGAAGTGTCCATTATAATGACAGTAGAGGAGTAAAGAGGTGAAGAAAATAGAAGAGGTAATCATTAGAAAAGAGATATCAACACAATATTAACACCTGGGAAGCTGATGCACTAGTGGTAATTAATTTGACAGTGTATTAAGGAATCTTATTTGTGTTTAGTACCACAGAAAGTCTCAGGAATTAAAGTTTCCTGGCCTTGCCATATGGGAGAATATGGGACTGAAAATATGAGGATTGTTTGAAAGGCTGGATAAAGTCAGAAAGGAATTGAGATTCCTTCTTGCTTATGCATAATTAGAGGTTTAAAATAAAGAAGGCTGAACCAGGACCATGAACTTCAGGTACCACAGAGTGGGGAGAGGGGGAGCAGAGGAGAGGCCATATGGAACTCCATGGATTCCAGTGAGAGGCCCTGTTCCCCCAGTTTGTCTTCAAGAACTTTGCCAGTTTTCCTGGGTGGGAGACTGATCCAAGAAAAAAGATTTTCACCCATTCCCAACAAAATGGCTATGTCTCACTCAATCACTCTCCAGTGAAGCTTCTCAGGGAATTTGAGAACTTCTAATCAACCATTAAGTGCTTTGCTCTTAAACATTAATCAACCTGCAAAGATGCCCAGACATTTGATAAAACCCTATGACATAAAACCCGAAACAAACCGAAAAGCAACTCAGAGGAAACAGGAAGCTGACAATATGTATAAATATGTAAATAGAGAAAATTTAAAAATTTTGAAAATGTATGAAGGATACAATTATGAGCTGTAGAAAGACTTAAAAATCCATGAAAGACGATGTTATATAAAGTGACTTTCAGAAAACATCAAAAAATACCTTGGAAATTAAAAATATAGGCAATGTTTTGAAGGAAACAGAAAAGTTGGGAGATAAGTGGAAAAGATTTCCCCAAAACTGAACTAAAACGACAGATTCAAAATATGAGAGAAAATTACAAGGTTGTTTTAGGAGATTCTATTCGTGGATAGTGGGCGTTCCAGGAGGTAAAGACAAATAAAATGGAGGAGAATTGTAGTTATCAGAGAAATAATAAAATGAAAATTTCCAGGACTGACGGCTATGAATTTCAGTATTAAAAAGTCTCCTGAAGTCTTAATATGAGAAAGGGAAAGAGACGACCTCAGAGCATGATATCGTAAAATTTCAAAACGCTAGTAATTAAGGATACCAGAAGCCTCCAGAGTAGGTAAACAGGTCAGAAACAAAAATCAAGAATCGAAATTGTACCATTCAACAGCTTCACTGGAGGTTGGAAGGCTATGGAAAATGCTTTTAAAATTCTGAGGAAAAATGATGTGCTGAAGTCTAAACCCAGCCAAACCGAAAATTAATTTTAGGGATTAATTACACTAAATATATTTTCACATATTCAGGTTCTCAAAAATGTACCTGCCATGTACCTTTTCTGAGGAAATTATTTGAGGATGTTCCATTCAAAATGAGGGAATAAACCAAAATGAATTAAAACCGAGGCCTCTAAAGAAAGCAGACCCCACTGGGAGGTGACAGGGGTGACAGAAGATCCTCACAGGACAGAGATGCCACAGACTAGAGAACAACCAGTCCAGATGGAGTCGGAGGACTCCCAGGGAGTCACTGAAGAAAAGGAGGTTATGCCACCGTCGGAGTGTGACTATTGAGAGTCTGAGGGTATGTTAGTGAGAAGTACGCTGAAAAGCAAACAAACAAACAAATGATTAACTCCAGGGAATATAAATGTTGCACTCATAAGTAATTCATAGTCCATGATGTGGCTCAGCTGTGAATATGTTTACATAGAGTACTGTAAACATCGAAATTCTGGATTAAACCAAGATCATGATACCACTGTATTTGTACATGGAGTTGGGGGCAGGAGTTGAATAGCAAGAAGCAGGCAGACAGGTGGGGAGGTGGAGCGTGTAAGTGGACTGAATCTTCCTCGTACGTAGTGGAAAGATAGTAAGTAATACTCTTCACTTCAGCAACAGCATATCATTCTGCTTACATGAATTCTGCTTACAGTTTTATCCTCATTTACAGAACTAGCCATACCACAGGGGCCCTCAGAGACACACCGCCAGTCAGCTAGCACCGCCACCTCAGAGATCTGAGTCCTAGCCCTGTGAGCCCCTCTTCCAAACTTCTAATAATCTTAACCTCTCTCCTTTGTTCCCATAGCCCTAGAGTTGGCAGCTGTTTCTTTTAGTCACTACCTCTTTGCTGACTTAGTTGTCCCCGTTGCCTTTGCAGTTATCTAACTAAGAATTCTTTATACCTGACTGACAATTCTTTATATTAAATTCTCTGTGGTGAAACAATTGGTGTGATTTCTGTCTCCTGACTAGACCTGACTTACCAGATACTTTACCAAGTATCTAAAACTAAAGATTAAGGAAGAGCAGTACATATCTATTGAATACAAATATGGAAATAAGTAACATTTGTTTGTTTTGTGGTTTGGAGCAGAAGAGGTATTTCAAGAGATCTTGCATGAACATCCTATTCTTAAACAATACAAGAGGAATTTCTCTGGTGAAAAGGTTGACTCTGGCAACTGAGGCCTCTCCTTGGAAACCTATGGAGAAAAGCCAGACAACATTTATAATATGGGTCATGAAATAAGGAATATCAGTCTCAAAGTTTCATTCTTTTACTTAGGGGTGTAAAATCCCAGATGTGGGACTTATTAAACATTAGTTTCTCTATCATCTGGTGATAACAAAATCTATTGGTGTCCCTAAATAATTTTGACAACACTAAAGTAGGATGAAGTATCCCAGTCATACTTAAATGGTAGAAGGAGGTAAGAATTCACAGAAAGCAGTCCCTGGGACAGGAGGTGACAGTGAAGGTGAACCTTGCACATAAGAGAGATGGGAAAGGAGTTAGAGTACAATCACTTAGAAATGGAGTCGTAAAATAGGAATCTTTAAGCAACCAAATATTCAGGTAAGTCCACCATTTTATAACAGTTAAGGCCTGTGAGAAAAATTGTTGGCAGAGCTCAAACATCGGTCTTGTCACCTGAGGATAGTTTAGACATACAGTAATTGCATCTTGTTTCCCAGTGTTTGTCTTAGCTTTCTTGTGTCCCAGTGATCCATTGATTCTGCCCCACAGGCTCCTGACTTTAGTCTTCAGTGCAGAGCATGCTGGGATAAGGGCTTTGTTTCCTCCACCCTACCAATAGAGTGATGTTGTCCTGGAAAGTCAGATTTCTAGGTACTTCAAGTTTCCTGTGGCAGTGGTTAATTATCCAAAGGAAACTTTTATATTTCTAGGAGAATTACCTCCAAGCCCTGGAGTCCCTGCAAGGCTCTTGTGAATCAGACTTGAAAATAAGCTTTGTCAAACAGCAGGGTCTGTCTGAATGTAGGTCAAAAATAGAAAACCTTTCAAAAGATTAGCTGCAACTGGTGAAAGACAAGACAGTATCAAAATTACTCTCAATCCCTTTCCTTCCCCTTAAAACTCATTAGGAATACCATTGTTGCTGAAATCTACTGGATTTTAACCGTGTGTGTGGCTCAGAAAATATGCCATTCCGGTCTTCCAACCACCAGAGAAAACCTGTAAGCCCTGTATCCCCAAATTTATCAGAAACCACAAGGAGTAGCATATAGAAACCTGTCTGTGTTTTACATGCTTATGTCATATTAGAAGCAAACTGATAGGCAGAGGCTTCTTTTTAAAGCAATAAACATAAGTTTCAAAGAAGTTTTGAAACAGACCTTCACATAAAAATCAGGCAACCATGTTTGCAGGAATAGTATACATGATTCAGTAATAACTTCTAGCTTCTTAAAGTGTCTTCTTAATTTGTGTTGTTCCTCGGGACATAGAATCCTTTAAAAAACAGAAGGAAAAGATTTTTGAGTTGCAAGCATCTATTCATATTTCCACCTTCTCAGTCCAACTCATTTTAACCTTTCAGTTTACCTAAGCAACGGCGGTGGCTCATTTTGTTCTAAATGAAAACTAGTATTTTTAGCTCTTCCACTCATACCTTAGACAAAGATTGTGTTCAGCAGCTAATTAATATTAGTTTCTAGGTAGCTTCTCATTATTTCCAAATCTTCACAATAATCCTGTGAGATGGTATGATTAGCCTTTGAATATAGAAGTTCGGAGGGTTTAGCCTCTGTGTGCAAAAGAGGGCCTGGAACTCATCTCAAGGTAGAGTCCCTGTTCTTTCTCCCATGTTAAGATGCCTTCTTCGGGGGCACCTGGGAGGCTCAGTAGGTTAAGCACCCGACTCTTGGTTTCGGCTCAGGTCATGATCTCAAGGTCATGTTCTCAGGGTCGTGAGATCAGGCCCTCCCCTCCAACCCCCTCACAGGCTCCGTGCTCAGCAGGGAGTCTGCTCAAGATTCTCTCCCTCTGCCCCTCCCCTGCTCTCTCTCTCTAAAATGAATAAGTAATTTTTTTTTAAAGATGCCCTCTTTGGTAAGGAACACACAGGTTTAGATACACATAGCACAGTTGATAGTGTCCAATGATAGGAAACAGTGAATCATTTGTAGAAGAAAACAGCTCAGAGTTCATGTAATCTCTTTAGAAGAGACTTCCACGTCTAGGGAAAACTGAAAAGAAGGAAAACTGACATCCAAGAAATGGGAAGTTTGGACTACCTCATAGGGAAAGTGAAATGACTTGCTCGGGGGAAGAAATAGAAATTCGTTGGTCTTTTCCTCATGAAAATTCCCTTTGTCATGGAATGAATAGCCACATGGCAACTGTTACAGGTGTTACAATATGTTTTTAGTATAAAGTTAAATCTATTTAAAAAAAAAAAGCTCCCAGTGTTCTTGTTAGGCAAATGTGTACCTAGTCAGTAAGAGTATATATTGGTATAACTTTCTGAAAAGAAATTTATTCAGAATTTGTGCCATTTCTTATACTTTTACTGTGAAATTGTACTTCCAGGAACTTTTCCTGAGAAAAAGATTAGAAATATGGGCAAAGGATACATATAATGGTGCTTATTGAAGCATTATTTTTAACTCAAATGTCCAACTGTTTAGAAGTGTTGAAATGTATTATGATACATGCATAAATTGGAATAGTATGAAACAAATACAATGCATTTGTATTTTTTTATACAATGCATTTGTATTTTTTTATCCAAGCTTTATAGCTTGGAGATATGTTTATAATACAACATTCTCTGAAAAGAGCATGAGAGAAGCAATGCACAGAGCATGATCTCAGTTTGAGGGGGAAAAAAGGGTATCTCCAAAAAGAAAGAAGGATTGGGATCAAAATACCAAAATATTAATAACAATTATCTTAGAACAGTGAGATTATGAAAGATTTTTATTTTCTTCTTTACCCTTTTTTATCTTCCAAATTTCAACAAGATACATATGACTTTCACAATCAGAATATAAACAATAAGTCAAGCAGAGAAAGACAATTATCATATGGTTTCACTCATTTGTGGAACATAAGGAAAAGCAGGGAGATCGGTAGGAGAAGGAAGGGAAAAATGAAGGGGGAGTAAACAGGGAGAATGAACCACGAAAGACTATGGACCCTGGGAAACAAAGTGAGGGTTTCAGAGAGGAGGGGGTGGGGGATTGGCCTAGGCCGGTGATGGGTAGTAAGGAGGGCATGTATTGCATGGAGCACTGGGTGTTATACACAAACAATGAATCATGGAACATTACATCAAAAACTGATGATGTACTGTATGTGACTAACATAACATAATAAAAAATATATATATAAACAATAATATTTATTTAAGAAAATGTTTTGAATGTTTCAATCAACATTCTTCTAGATTTGGCAATCAAAAAAATTTTTCTTTTGCTCTTATAGATATCCTTGCTCATTGACACATCATCATGAATATTACTTTTTCATATTAATTCAGCATTCACAATCACCTAACAGTTAAACATTTGGCAACAAGATGCAACCTTATAAATGCATATCTTGTTAAGGTGATGAATCTTTTTTTATTTAAATTTTGATCTGATTTTAGGAAACCAGTGGTAATTCAGCTACCACTAAGCCCCATTACAGTGATTTTAATTCTTTTAAATTTATGACTGGTTCATTTCAATCATTTTCAACTGTACATAGTGATCTTTTCTCTTATTCTTGAGCCTATTGTTTTTTAAATACATAAATATAAGCATGTCTACCTTTGTGTTGAAGACTTTAGGAGTTTATAACAGTCTAGCACCTTTTCGGTCAAGATAATTTAATTCATCATTTAAAGTATACATTTGCTTTACAGTGTCCAATTGAAATAACTTTTTGTATATTAATGATTTGAAGTTCTCTTTAATAAGTAGTTGGGTTTGCAATTAGGAGAAATGATAACTTTCATATATGAATGACATATATGTCTCACACATTAATAGAATTTCACTATAAAAACGCCCAAGGTAATATTAACATCAGCCCCTCAATACCCATACTCTCCTACATGTTTCATTGTGTTCTCTTTATTCATAGAGTCTCCAGAGGTTCCAATACAAGAGAGTGACATAGGAAGACCCTGAACTCACCTCTTCCACCAAACACATCACATAACACTTATTTATAGAACAATTCCTTCTGAAGAAGAACTCAGGGCCGACTGAACAACTTCTGCTCAATCACAAAAACCTCCAGATGTTTCCAGGAATATCCAGGAGTAGTAGTTATTCCCCTGAGCTCAGGGGAAGAGTTCTGTCATGTTATCCTATTCTGGCCTCCTCTTCATGCCCTATTACAACTTCTGTCTTAAGAATGCTGGAGAGAGGCATTTTTGAACTATCCTGAATAGAATTAAAGAATGAACTGGAGAAAGGAGGAACAGTAAATTATTTCTTCACTACCCTCAAAATATGCCAATAGCATTATTTTTTATGATTATAAGACTAAAAAGATCTCATTATAAAGGTATCTAAAACTGTAGAGAAGAAAATAAAGCATTTCCATTATCTCTATCACACTTACTCTCTTTCAGACATTTTAAAATACATGTTCTGAATTTATCTTTACAAAAATGGAAACAGGGTATACTTGCTTTATACAAGTAGTAAAAAGTAAACATCTCACCCTCTCAAAAACTAGTTATATCATTATTTTAATGGCCATGGAGAGTATTCCATTGATTGATTCCCATGATTTATTTCACGAATTCTTTATTTTATTCTTTTATTTTTTAGACACACTTTGACATATTTGTCAGTTTTTTTCCCTTAGGCTAAATTCTTAGATTTAATTAGATTTAATTTCTAGATCAAAAGAAATGCACAATTCTGTCTTTTGTTAAATATTTCAATTAAAAATTCAATGAGACTTCAAAAGGGCTTGGGAAATAAAACACATGCACAAAGAATACATATAAACTTTTTTCCTGTTCCAGTTATTGACCATTCTCTTTTGCCACCAGCATAATCGGGGTTTTTTTAAAATTGTTTTAACCTTATAATATGTTTCAGTAACTAACAAATCCTCCAACATCACTTTTCCTGGCAATTTTCAGTTTAACAGTTTCTTTTTGGAATCATTTTGTCAAGTTACCCCCTCAACTGTAAATATTAGATTGAAAACATATTTCTTAAGGTAATTTTTTGGTTTGTTTTACTGCCCTAGAGTGTTTTTGGTTTATACAATTTGCCACCTTAATTAACTGATTTTCCAAGTAGGCCATCAACATGAATTATGAATCATAGCACATCAATCATATTTTTAATATTTATATCTCTTATATTATTGTTTTGAACAACTGCATTAGGTAACAGTTCTAAGGTTCACGTTAAATAGTGGTGTTAATCATGTATCTTTCTCCTGATTTTATTATTTTTTAAGGATAATGTTGGTTTTTAAATTGAGATTGATTGAGATTTTATTCATTATTTCATTCTTGTTTTAATGTGTTTTTGTTTTTTAAAAATCAATATTGGTTGTATTTTCATCCATTATGCTTCTGGTATCTGTATATTGGACAATAAATATTTTTCCAATTGACCCCTTAGCATGATGAATTATGGATTTCTTAACATTGATTCATCCTATTGGCCTTAGAGTAAATCTTATGTAACCAATTGACACTGTATTGATAAATTTGTTTTATAAGTATTTATATTTTTGCTAATATTCATAAGAATGGTCTGCATTAGACATTTTTACCTATTAAGTTTCTGAGATTAAATTCTGAATTAAACTGACTCCATAAGATAACTTGGGAAACCTTTCTTTTTCAGTTTAAAAATCTAGTATTAATCTATTCTTCAATGTGTGATAAACATTATATTTAAACTTCAATGTGTGATAAACATTATATATTAAACTTTCCCATTAAATTCTTTTCTTGGGAGTAGTTTGGTAACTTTAATTCTAACTGGTTAAAGTTCTTTTAAGCTCTAATATAATTGGTTAAAATTAACTGTCAGTTATACTAACACATATATTCTAAAAAATTCTTCATTTAAAATAACAAATTTATTGTTATGAAATTCTGTATAATATTCATTTACAAATAATAGATCTTCTGAACACCAGTGCTTATATTCTTTTTCTAATTTGTAACATTATAAATTTATAGGTGTGCCTGGGGGGCCCAGTCAGTTAAGAGTCTGCCTTTAGCTCAGGTCCTTTAGCTCAGGGTCCTGGGATCAAGCCCCGCTTCGGGCTCCCTGCTTAGCAGGGAGTCTGCTTCTCCCTTTCCCTCCCCACAGCTCGTGCTCTCTCTCTCTCTCACTCACTCTATTTCTCAAGTAAATAAATAAAAATCTAAAAAACAATTTATAGTTTTTACTTTTGCTAAGGGTTCTGACAGAACATTTATCAATTTTTAAAATCTCATCAGCGATTCAGCCTCAAATATATCAACTAAGTTTTTTTTCTAATTTATTAATCTTTAAATCTCTCTATGTTCAAATTTTTACTACAGTCTAAGGTTATTATGTTCTTTGCATGGCCTTTACACTAAATATTTAGAAATATTAATATGTGTATTACAAATTATATATATTATTACATTATATGTTATGTAATAATAGAATATATAATGCATATTATCTGGGTATGATTACATAATTATAATCATTTCTATATCTGTTTGTAATTGTATTATGTTTTATGTTATAAATTTTCCTGTGACTTTGGATTTGAACACATTCTATAAATTATGATGCAGTTTTTTCATCGATATAAATTTCTAAATGATCTGTTATATTGGCTTTAACATCATTTGAATTCTTTAAGTATTATTTTCAAAGTATTTTTAAATTTCTAAATGGTTATATTACATTTTTCTTGCCTTGTTATTACATTTTAGTTTTATGTGAGGATGTTGAACTTTTGCTTTTTCTTTTTAAAAAATTAAGATCTAGTAGATGATCAATTTTAAAAAATATTTACCAGGGGTATTTGGAAAGATAGTGTATATTGAGTTTTTCAGATATAACATTCAGATATAGCTATTGATATAGCTAATCAATAAATCTTATTATATTATTCAAATCATATATATATGCATACATATATATATATATACACATATACACATTTGACCTTTCAAAAATGAATCCAGCATATTTAAATTTTCTACTACTATTGAATTTCTGTAATGTGTTTCCACAGGTGTATCTTTTTTTCCCCCCTTTATATATGTTAATGAATTGCTAACCGACTACATTGGATAAAGAATACTTGGATCAAAATCTATTTACATCAGAACTCTGTATGTCTTCCTATGGCGGTTAGTGTTCCACTGACCAATCTAAGGGGCTCGTGTTTTTCATTATGTAAACAACACCTTTCATTCAGCCTGGATGCCTTCTTAAAATTTAATACAAAAATGTGTATTTCTGTGTCTCAATATTTAATATTTCTTTCAGGACCTAGCTAGCTCTTGTTACTAATATTTTCTGGTATGTAGTGTGCATTTTAAATCCATTTTCTTCTCATAAATCTTTGAATAACATTTGTATTTTGTTTTGCTCTATGCTAAAACAAACAACTGTGTCTTTATTCTTCAGTGATTTTCTCCCAAATTTTTCCACTCTTTTAATTTCTAATATCTCTTGATTCTGGTCATTACTGCTTATATTTTCAAAACACATGGCTGCCTGTTTTGTTTGTTTTGTTTTTGTTGGGACAGAGGGTGCCTGTTTTGTTTTAAACTCTTCTTCACTCATCCCTATTAACTTCCTTTAGAAGTTTCTATCTGCATGTCACTTCTGGTTTCCTCTTCATTTGTCCCTATTGTCTCACCAGGCCTTTCTTATTTTAAGAAATGAATTAGTTGTTTTTTAATGGAGATTTCAAAGTAGCCATGGTTTGAATCTTACTGTTTCCTGAAGAAACCATTTTTCATAAATGTTTTGGTCTTCCAATTCATGGATACTATGTTTTACTTTTTATTATGCAGAGAACCAGTTTAAGAACACTATTTACTGTTTTTTTGTTTTTTGTTTTTTTACTTACCCATACTTATTTATCTACAGATAGTAAGACTTTTATCCAGAAATAGAGAAAATGGCTTTCTCTTGGATCTCCTCCCTCCATATTCTTAAATTTTGTTAGAACCATTTTACAGCCCATATTTAAATGCTTGTTGTTAGTTCAGTGATCCAGCTAAGCACAAGGACACAAAGGTGGAACTAGAGCCATGGGTAACTTTGGATGAGGAGCCTCATGCCCCCTCTGAATGTCCACACTTGTGCATGTATGTGTGAAGTCACTATAAGAGGGGCGTGGCTCGGTGTAGCCTGGATTCTTTCATGGCTGAGAAACAGCCTTGCTTCTTTAGCCCAATCATCACTTCAATTAAACTGCTTAACTTAATTGACTGCTTCTCTAATGTTCTGTCACTATGGGTCTTCAGCGGTCCAGTCCAGCGAAGTGAGCCTTCCGTATTTCCAGTCCAACGTCAGCAGGCAGCTACTGGAGATATTAAAGATAGCCTTGCTGTCTTGGACTAGAACTCCATATCTACTCAACAGCATCTGCTATGTTGACCTGCAGTTTCTTCTAATTTCTGCTCAGAATCTTGGGATTCACTGTCACCATCATTCTTATATAGTATTTTATCTGTTTGGTTAACTTGGTTTTTGGATTGTTTTAAACAAGAGCAGACTAGTCATGACTATAGAAAGATAAAACATTCAATAACGTATAATGGTTTAGATTTTAAGATCAATTAGAGATGAGAAAAATAATATGGTACCGGTATGATGAATTTTACAAAACCAAGGCACCAGTGGTATCTTTGATTTAAAAAAAAAAAAAAAGGAAAATAGAGAATTATTCCTAGATGTGATAAAGATTATTCAGTTTTTAAATGTATTCAAGGATAAGAATATCTTTTTTTTTTTTTTTTAAAGATTTAGTTATTTATTTAACAGAGATAGAGACAGCCAGCGAGAGAGGGAACACAGTCAGGGGGAGTGGGAGAGGAAGAAGCAGGCTCATAGCAGAGGAGCCTGATGTGGGGCTCGAACCCAGAACACCGGGACCACGCCCTGAGCCGAAGGCAGACGCTTAACGACTGAGCCACCCAGGCGCCCCAAGGATAAGAATATCTTAATATAAGTATTCTAGAGAGTCATCTTTAAATACTTGACCTAAAATTGGCATTTGGCTTATGAATTTGCAAATATGGGATGGACCTCTAAAATGTATATTAAGAATATTTTTCATGGATTCTGATGTGTGGTTATGTTTGGAACCTACTCTTCCAGTTTTCTGGAAATGTACACTTGGAGAAAAGCAAGAAATTTGACTATGTGTATGGAAATTCATTAAATAAAATAAATGTGGTTTTAAAGCAACCTGGTATTAAAATGCAAAACATAAAAGTTTAAATGACTATTATTTTTTCTGTTGAATTACTTTCAAGTCTGCAATTAGTTGTTCTTGAGATTTAAGGATTGAAAATCTTCATCTGAGAATGGATTTGATTTTTTTTCTTTTTTGAAGCAGATTGAAGTCTTTTGGAAGTATGTTTCAGCAGCATGAATGAGTAGGTCTTTGGGAATCTCTTTCCATGTCTGGGACAGCTGAAGAAGGAAGGTGAAAGCCAACTCTTCCTGAAGTTATTACAACGGGAGTGCAAATATTAACGTGAAGAGAATTATGCTTAAGTTGATCAAGATGCTTATGATCAGGAGCATATTTCAAAAGGAAAGAGTCTCTTATTCTTGACATTTATGTTCACAGTCCTGACACAAACAAGAGATAAGCCATTTTAGTACACGCAAAAAGTCCTAAGTATTAAGTCAGATTGTATGTAATAAGTGAGATTGGTATTTAACTACATGACAACTCCAGGTGAATTTTTAAAAAGCAAGTCCAAAGCCTACCCTTCCAATAATGGACTTCAGATAATTCAACTGTATCCCAGCACCATTCATATGTTTTAGTAGCTTGCATATTAAATTTAAGGATAACGTTAAAGGGAGACGAATTTCAAACATAATAGACATCAAAAGGAACATAAGGTCTGCATTTTTGCAATTACGTGAGCATTGGGAAGTTCTTAAGTAACTAAAATTAAAGTCAAAACATATTTCTTTACAAACCACCTCTATTTTTTATTTTATTTTTATCTTTTTAAAAATATTTTATTTATTAATTGAGAGAGAGAGAGAACACCAGCCAGGGGGAGGGGCAGAGGGAGAGGGAGAGGGAGAAGCAGGCTCCCCACTGAGTATGGAGTCATACACGGCTCAATCCCAGGACCCTGAGATCAGGAACCAAGCTTAACAGACTGAGCCACCCAGATGCCCCCACCTCTATTTTTAAAATAATTTTCGGGGCACCTGGGTGGCTCAGTTGGTTAAGCTTCTGCCTTCGGCTCAGGTCATGATCCCAGGGTCCTGGGATGGAGCCCCGCATCAGGCTCCCTGCTCCTCTGGGAGCTGGTTCTCCCTCTCTCTCTGCCTACTGCTCCCCCTACTTGTGTGCTCACTCTTTCTTTCTGACAAATAAATAAAATAAAGAAAATCTTTTTTAAAAAATAAATAATTTTCATGTTTCTTTTCCCTATCACAAAGTTGAATTAACTGTATTCAAAGACTGGCCAGATGACAGGACAGACAGTACGCTTCCAAAAATCTTTCTTCCTTGCCTGTAGTTCTCCTCAGCTTTTTAGAGGTGGACGATTACCCAAGAGGTTGTCAAGTCTACTTTGTCCTAGCTGGAGAATGTCAGCTGATTTGCTTCTTTTAAGTTTAAATCTTGAACATAATTTTTAAATGAATTTATACTTTATTCTATGTAGTTGTGGAAATTTGGATGTTATGAACAACACAGACAGGCAGAATTAGGGTAAAACAATGTTACAAAGGATTCATTGAGAACCTCTCATCAAGTTTTTTTCTATGTTTTTATTCTTGGTGAGATTAAATGATAAGGTATGAAGCATGTTATTGACATGACACATCATGTCTCATTATCTAATGTATTTATTCTAACTGAGAGAAGCAAGGCTGAATTTCCTTGCTGATTTCCTAATTTCCTTCCTTCCTAATGGCTCCAAGAACAATCCCATGAGAATGTGTGGGTACAGCAACTTTAGGAAAATCTGCTCCATCCTAAGTGGATATGTTTTGCACCTCTAACATTGAAATCACCTATGAGATTCAGTCCCAATTTTAGAGGATGGCTAGTGGTACCTTCCAGTAATGCACTGTGTACAAGAGAAATACATTTACCATGTTGAAGAAATTAGGTCATCCCAGCCCTCTTGTTTTGGAACCAGAATTAGAAAAGGAAGCTGGTGTTAGAATTTGAAAGATAATCCACCACTGGGCTCAAAAGGTTTTATGATGAAGCATGGCTAGGGAACAAAGAATTACCCATGAGGTGACCAGATCTTAAGGCACAGATCAACAGTGTTATTGCTGCAAAAAGGACTCCTTTTAGAATACCTTCAGTCTTGCTCCCGAATCTGGACTTCTGCTGGATACAAGGGTGCAAGTTTCTCAGAACCACTCCTCCAATTTTTGTTCCACGAGCAAGCTGTATTTCGTCTCACTTATGAGCTACACATTTTTCTGTCTTCAGATAACAGAATGAATGTCTTATAAACAATGCTTATAAGGAGAAGGAAGTGGTCATAAGACTAAAAAATCATTATTTTATCTATGTATTTACTTACTTATTTAAGGATTTATGTAACTTTTTCTGACTTCTTTTAGGCTCCAAGAACAGGAACTCAGGACAGTTTGTGGCTGACTCAGAGAAAAAGGAATTGAACCACCTTGTAAGTTACTAGCAGCACAGTCTATGCTGTGCCGGAGTCATGCCTGGATCCAATAACCACAAACATAATTTAGTTCATTGAATTTATTTTCAGATCAACTGGGTATATGAACTAATTCTTATAATGTACTTACATGTGAAGCAGATAGTCCTTCTCCTTTTTATTGACATAAAAGACTAAAAGTCTCTTTAACTGATAAGAAAAAGTTTTCATCCAAATGTTAGAGTATTGAGATAAAAGATTTCTATTATGTTTAAGGGATTTAAAAGTAGGAAGGCATTTATTCTATTTTCTTTTGCATGTATAGATTATCCACTATTAATTAAACATATAATTGAGTTTTACTTGGAGTTATACTTCTTTTTTTTAGGAAAAAATTTTCCTCACTTTATCCACATTCTTTCATCTGTTCTCCAATTTGTTCAACTTCTACAAGTGATTAAAGACACTCTTTACAATGTAGTTGTCTAGGATTCTTATGGGGGTAGAGAGGGGACAGACAAAGACCAAATTAAACATGGTTGAGTGGTACAGAGATATGAAGCTATGTGATTGATGCAATTGACTCCAAACACAAACAGCTTTACTATGCCAAAACCTTACTTGCAACCACTTTCTCTTGATATTTTCCTGCAGCTTCTTTTCCCACAATTGCAGATCCTGAGGTTGAGATGAATTTCTAGCACTCTGGAATTTAAAGAACAAAGAAGCTACAGCCTTTGCGAACAATTATAGCTGGATACTTTTTGAAACTATTAACCGATATGGTTTTTGTCCCTGAATAGTTTGTCAGCTAAATCATTCCATGCTTGTTAGCTCAGAAAAGGATTAGAGGTGATAAAAGTTTTGCCAGGCTATTTCATTTCTAAAGTTTAAGTCCTTGGAAATATAGAAAGGACTTTGAAGAAGGCAATGTGTTTGGAAGAATATGCTGATTTACAAGAAGCACTTTCTGACCCAGGACTAGAAAAGCTTCTGCAGGTTGGAAGGGAGGAGTGGAATGAGAGGGAGGTGAGGAGACCCTAGATGCTGCCAGGTCCTCAATAATGAAGCCTGACCTCAACTCTTACCACCATTTTATGGTGTGAAACTTATTTTTCTTAGGCGAGATCAGATAGCTAAGGAATGCCAGAGGCAGAACTCATACTCAGGCTTTCCTGCTGTTTCCATTGTAACTAGGGTAACCATATAATTCCTTGTTTAACTCAGGGAAAATCTAGAGTAAAATGAGAGCTATTAATTATGCCAGGAGAGTAGTTCTAGGGTGTGGCTTATGGTTCCCCTAACTGTAACCCAACACACCAAAAATTATATTGATTTTGCTCTGTTATACTACGTCTTTTACTAAGCTCTACTTGATCCTGAATCATTGTCTTTATCATTAAGCTCTGATGTCTGTAGCAGGCCTCCTATGGATGATATTCTTACACACACTGTCCTTTGAAGAGACTCTACTACCAACCAGTTGCATGGGTTTGGCCAAGTTACATAACCTCTCTGAGCCGTGGGCTAAATTCACGTTATAGGAAATATCTCTTCCATGACTCAATTTTATCCCCATTTTTTTGGACCTCATTCTTTGTCCTTGACACTATTGCCAATGGTGCTTTGCTAAATCTCTGGACAGTGACTCAGCAAAGACTGAGTCTTTTTCTCAGTTCCACCCTGCTATCCTTCAGGCCTTAAGCCTCACCTACTATGGAATGTCAGCACTGATGCTTATTTATCAGATTATTAGCTTCTTGGCATATTGTTAGGATTGCTTAAAATACAGGCATTTCTATATAAATGGAAATGCTTTAACACTTTATCCTTTTTAATAATCAAGCCAAAGAAACCGCAGCCATCAAACTCTGGTGCAATCTCTTTTATTGAATGTGATAACATTACTGGGTAGCACTCAGTGTTCTTGTGGGGATTAATGCATGAAAATGCCATTTTGCATAACAATAATGTCAAAAGCATAACTCTGAAAAGGTCCATCTTAGTTATAAAACTCAAGCGGAGGATTGATACATTATCTTTAGAGAATTCCAAAATGCTTTGTGATTCTGCATTGTATAATATCTCTGACAAGATATAGGAAGAAAGTATTCCATTTAAGTACACAGGTGCAGATCTGATCCCAGAGCTCTGCTTCTGAAGTCGTGTTTGTTTTAGGTAAAGGTCACCAAGAAATGCTCCTTTTGAAACTTCAGATATTAGAAGAAAATATGGCAATATTGGGGTGAATGACCTTTGTGTTGATCACTCTGTCAAGAATCCATAAATATGGGGGCATGAGAAGAGACTTGGCCTATATTCACAGATTTTGAGAGTGAAACTCAATACTTGGAATTATTGTCAACTGCATTTTATTTGACTAATGCATGCCTTGCGGCGTCAATATTTAAAACTCTTAACATCACAGTCTTTTGATTGTAATTCTGTAAAGAAAAACACTACCCTCTCTTCTTTCTAGTGCCGAATGTAGTTGAAACACATAATAGTAAATGGTTCCATATACTTATGGGGTTGTTACTCGGACTTCCTTCTCCTTGTGGTCTTTTATTTTGTGCTGCTGTTTATCAAGAAACACCATGTGAAAGTTAATAATAATATAATTTAGAGCAATAATTACATTTTTATTCAATAGCTGTGGGAAAACACTGGGTTGAATAATGAGATAAAAATGAGTGTCTCAGGCCTAACAGGACATTAATCAACATATTAACTGTGTGGGCAACCTGATTTGAGACTGTTATGGCTTAATTTGTCTCAAAATCATTATTTTTAATGTATTGCATAATGTACTTTAAAATATGTGTTGAGCTGATCACAAGCATTAGATTTCAACAGAATAGATGCTACTCCTTATCATGTCATGAGTTATCCTCTTTTTATAGTGCACAGTGTAAAATCGATATTCCTGAAACTCTGACATTTCACAGCTATGTTCAGATAAGGCTAAATTAGTTCTACAACCTCTCTATCTACAATCAGTTATAATGACCGAGTCTATATTTTTTCATAATCCTAATTGCCAAATTATATTTATTATTCATTGTTGTTTTAAAGGATTTTCACAAAAATGTTTTAATGTCATTGCAGTTTCAATAAATAATAGCAATTATCCCAACTCAGGAATCTTTGACCAGTTTCACATGATGGGAATTTGATTCTTAACCCTGGGTCTTCACTTAACCTGAATTTGAAACTTTGGAAGCCTCAACCATGTTCAGGGATTCAGGTGTCACTGACAGTCTCCTCCTTATCCTTGGGGAGTCAATTTCAACATCCATCCCCAAGGGAAGCACAGCATGGCTGCTCCCTCACCAGCCTAGGCACACAGACTCATTCTTCTCCCTGTGTTACTGAGTAATCTTTGATGTTTCTTTAACACTTATTAAACAAAAGTGTGATTATTTGTTTATATGTGAGAATTTATTTATTTGGCTCTTTATTCCTTAAGGAGAAGGACATTTCCATGTAACTTTAATGTGCCATAATATGTGGATTAATACAGAAGAAAAAATTTGCTTATACATATGTTATATATATATGATTCAGATAGAGATAAAATATACATATATCATATATATACATATATCATATATATCATATACCATATATATATGATTCAGTTAGAGATATATATATTCAGATTCATATATATATTCAGATTCATATATATATTCAGATTCATATATATATAAATATGATTCAGATAGAGATAAAATAATTAATTAATTGATTGATTTTTTTAAAAAAAGATTTTATTTATTTATTTGACAGAGAGAGACAGCCAGTGAGAGAGGGAACACAAGCAGGGGGAGTGGGAGAGGAAGAAGCAGGCTCCCAGCAGAGGAGCCTGATGTGGGGCTCCATCCCAGAACACCGGGATCACGCCCTGAGCCAAAGGCAGATGCTTAACGACTGAGCCACCCAGGCGTCCCTAAAATAGTTAATTTAAAAGCTGACTACAGCTGGAGCAATTCACATAGACAAGGAGTAAGGTGGAATTCTACTTAAGGAGAGAATTGCTCATATCTTTTTAGGAAGAACACAATAATGGTTTTCTGTGCCTAAAAAAAATTGAAGAACTTCTTTCCTAGGCAAAGATAGCCCAGATGAAAAAGTTCTAAGTAAGGGGAATTAAATTGTGCTTAAAAAGAAGAAGGAAGGAAGGGGAGGGGGGAAAAAGGAGTGGAGGGGGAAGGGAGGAAAACAGAGGAGGAAAAGGAGGAGAAAGAATAGGAATTTTGAGCTTTTCCCGTGAATGAGTTACATAAGAATTTGAGAACTCTGAGATTCACAGACTGGGGAGAGGGAGAAGAAAAGTCTTCACGGAAAGAAGGTCAAGAAGATGTCAGCAAACCAATGCCTAAAGGGAAGGACAGGTAGGGAGAAATTTCTTGGAAAATGGCCACTATATGATAAAGACATCGACATCCCATATTCGACCGTAAGTTGTTTTCTGTTCTGTGTAGGGCTGGGCTTTCTCTCACCAGCACAGTCATTGAGCCAGCCTCAGAATTACTAACACAGCCATTATTAATATATCATTCATCCGCTAGTGGTGAAACTTCACCCTCAGGTGAGTGAGCTCAGAGAGTTGTTGGATGGTCAGGTTCTCCGGCCCTTATAGGACCTGCAAGAATTTGACTTCCACTCCGAGTCAAATGGGAACTATTGAGGGGATTTGGGCCGGGTAGCAACAGGATCTTACCATCCAAGAAACTGTGTGGAAAGAAAGTGTTTTAAAATGAAGGTGCAATTAGTTATGTTAAACGCTCTTGATAGATAAAGATGAGAACAGCGAATTGACCGTTAGATTAACCATTAATAATGGCTTGGGAGAGTGATGTAGACAACTCTTGATTAAAGTGGGTTTAAGCAAAAACAGGAAGAGGAGAATTGGGGTTAGTGTTCATACTGATTTGAAGAGTTTTGCTATGAGGGGAGTGAAGAAATGGGATAACAGATGAAGAGAAATCATTGAGGTCAGGGGAAGATTTTTTAAAGACAAGGTAAATAAAGTCATATTTCTTATGGATGGAATCCAACAAAGAGGAGGAAACAAACAAAATAGGAGAGAAAAGGAAGACTCGTTGGCAGTGGTATCTTTAAGTAGTAGACAAGATCCAGTGCAGACCTGAGGGACTGGCCTAACATGGAGAGTTGATCTACAGTGGGGCAGGCGGAGAAGGGACGCAGGGTATATGGATACAGATGCCATGGGTGGGCAGTTGTGGTGTGAGTTTATAGAAATTAGCTTCTGATTGCTTAAATAAAAACAGGGTCATCAGGTGAGAATGAGGATAGGTAAAAAGGTATTCCACATTCAAAGAAATAAGGTTTGAAATGAAACTGGGCAAGTCAAGAGACCAGGGAAAGGTAGTATGATTGCCAGGGAACATTAAGGAGCAGACAATTAGATTTGATAAGGGCAAGAATTTTGCCAAGTGCACTATGTTGAAGAGAGTTGATGTGGTATTTTATTGTCCCTATCTGTAGTTTTAGCAAAACCTGTCAGTCAGAGCTGCCTGACCTGCAGGGGACTAGGGAGTGAGTGAAAAATAAACTTTCATTTTGTTGAGCCACTGAGATTTGGAGGGTCTTTTGTTATAACAGCTAATGTTAAGTGAGCTAATACACACATTAAAATCTTGTCATTTCTTTATCTAGAGTAAGCAATGATATGAAAAATAAAATCTATGTAATAAAGGGATTCCTAGTTCCATTTGCTTTTTAAATGTCCCTGTGTGTCTTATCTCTCAACCTATACTCTTAACTTCTGGTTTTTAAAATTCTTTGCATTTTTATAGCATTTTTTTCTTCCATAAATAATTGCTGAGTAAATGGGTGAATAAGAATAAATGTCTGTGAAGATTTAATTAAACGATTATATTCTATTACTTCTTTTTTTTTTTTCCAAAAGGAAGTGGTAGATGAAAGGCATGAGATTCTGTTTCATAATGAAATGTGTGCATGTACTGAGAGCCTTCTGACAGGCATGTTTCACACACGATGAAATAAAACAATCCTCACGCAGACTTGGATGCTGAATTTTTCCTGGCAGTCCACACTGCCATGTTTCTTCAATGGCTGTGTCTCTAAGCAGTGCATACTTTTGTTGGAGGCCTTTGGGTTATGACATTTGCCTTTGCCCAAATATGCCGCTGAGAACGCAGGGTAATATATTCAAAAAGAAATCCTGTTTTCCCATCTGCAGGAAACATACACATTCACTGGGAAGTGCATCGACAATCCAGGTGCAATTAACTAGAGCAATAATTCACTTGAGTTTTCTCGTATGAGCAAGTAACTATTTCAGAAGGTGATTAAAATATAATTGTATTCCTTAAGGATATTCTTATGTTACTAAAGATGGAAAAGTCAAGATCTCAAACTATATAGTGATTAGAATGTCTATACCTTCCTTCCACCTGCCATAATTTTCCTTAAGAATAGTGCAGATTGGGCATCTGGGTGGCTCAGATGGTTAAGCATCTGCCTTCAGCTCAGGTCATGACCTCCAGGTCCTGGGATCAAACCCCACATTGGGCTCCCAGCTCAGCAGGGTGTCTGCTTCTCCCTCGTCCTCTGCCTCTCCCTTTGCTTGCTCTCTCTCTGTCACTGTCTTTCAAAAATGAATAAATAAAATCTTTTAAAAAAATAGTGCAGATAGAATCACAAGCTATCACAGGCATGGAAAGGATATTGAAAGGGTATCTAGTTCATCCTCTTACCTCAAGGTCAGATGGTACCTAAATTTTATATGGCCCTAAGAGTGCTCCAAGGTTGAGGAAAATTACACATGGTAGAGCACATGTCCCAAGTCAAGAGCTGACTTTTCATGGAATTTCTATTTCTTTCCTCCCTTCCTTTCCTGATTTCCAAGCATGTTATTTATGTTTGGGAGTAAGAATAGATCCCGCCCCACTCCCTCTTTCCCTTCCCTCTTTCCTCTTCCTCTCCTTCTTTCTTTTTAATTAAGCACTGGCAGTGACATCACAATCTCCCAGATTTAGGTCTCATACTTTGTCTCTACAATTCAGAGAGGAAAACCTCCCATTTCAAATCTTTTCTTCCCATCTTTAAAGTGAATTTTTCCTTATTTGGCGGTCATCATCCCCCAAACACACAAGGTCACGTGAGACCTAATCAAGTGAGCCCTCCCTTAGTCCTTCACTCTCATACTTACTTTATACAGACGGCTCTCTTTCACTGAACTATGGGCTGTCACTGCTTGTCAATCATGTTTCACCAGTCTCCCCAGAACCTTCCCCGGTAAGCTCTACTGCCTTTATCTTTAAAACTCGCAGCCTTGAGAGTTCATTGGTGCACACACAGGTCCATGGACATAGATTTCGGATAAACAAATCTCACATGTTTTAAAATCCTTCCTTTTTCCTTTTTATTCTGTAGTGTTAGATTGTAGTCTTCTGTCTCCTTTGCGACCTCCCTCTGTACGTAGGATTTTCATCACTATTACACTGTTAGATGCCTTGATTTGAGAACAGATCCAATCCTTGCCCTTTTCTTCAGACAAAAATTGAACAGACCCCAGGCTAAGTATCAACAAATTTTGATTTAAAAGATCTAAAGAGAATTCCCATATCTCTATTCAACTACTTCAATATTTAACAACTTTTATTTCCTATGATTTATTTGCTATAATTTATTTGCATATGTGTATGTATCTGAAAGCAGTTCATTTATATGGCCAAACAATGTTTCATTATACTTCATATTCCATAAAATATTTCTTACTGCTTTCCCTTAAAAAAATGGCTGCCAGTGTCCATGAATGATGTACCATATCTGAATTGGTAGCACTTAGCAATCAGGTACTTAGCAATGCTAATGTCAGATGCCACACAAACTGGATATCAAACAAAGACTGGCTTGACTTCACATTTGGTATACTCTGCAAAGCTGGCTATGGTTATACATTTCAGAACACAAAAGGAAAGTAATGTTCAGAAGCTGGCAGAGCAACTTTGGGTACGACAGTCTGGAAAGAGGAGTTTAAATACCTGGCATTTGAATCAGAAGTTTGGAAGAGGGAACACTTCTTAGAAAGCAAATAACCTTGTAAAATTTGTGTTCATTGGGTTTTACATTTTCTTTCTTGAAATATGCAAGAGCATATATTAAAATCTAGTATAATAAAAAGTTCATTGTATTTATTTTGATGCTTATCAATTCAGATGTTTATAAATCACATTTAGCAATATACTGGATACTTTGATTAAGGCTTATAGTATCTCTGATATTATTTTTCTCATTTCTGGCATTTTACTTGCCTTTTGTTTACAGTTTCTATCTCTCCCCACATCCTTCACCTTTTCAGGCATGTGTCCCCATTTTCCATTTAGTTCCTTAAGATACTAGTACACATGAAAAATTCTTAATATCGGGGCCATCCCCAGGTGAGGTTTTATTTTATCTCTTGGTGTAGGGTTATTTTCTCTTGCTTTTTTGTGTACGTTTTATAATTTTTGATTTGATGTCAGATATTTTGTATAAAAATTAACAACGGTTGAGACCAAGGTGAATAATACTGATGCTTAAAAATAAGCATGGTCCTTCTTCTGTCCAGCCATTAGTTTGAAAGGTTGAATCCATAGTCTTAAAATTCTTCCAATGGTGGACAGCTGCTAACATGCTTAGAATGAGTTCTACGCCTAAAAGTTTTCTTAGAACTTCTGCTCCACCTTAGACTTTCAGCAGTTGCCAAAGAGCAGCAGTTGACCTGTGCCAAAGAGGTGGGTCTCTCATGTTATTTACCATCCCTTAGCTGACTATTCTTTTTGGTTACTAATTCCAAGGCTCATGAGGGAGTTAAGAGGGAATCTCAGTTCTATTGTTGCAGTCTTAAGTAGGCCTTGGGCACCCGCCCCTTGGGGATGAATCTTTCCCAACATCCATGCCCCTCACGCTGCAGCAAGCAACGTCTGCCTCCTACCAGTGCTGGATTCGAATACACATAGTTTTCCTTCCCCTCCCCTGCCTATTCTGCCTTGTATCAGTGAGGATTTTTAGTAATAAGTGAGTTTTCTGAACTTTCCCCCATTTCTATGTTGGTGCAGGGTAAGAGTTAGTTTTCCTACTCCCTTCTTTTGATGCATCCTGTCTTTTTCTAGCTATTATCAGGACAATGATTGGGGGTGGTAGTGGGGTGAGAGAGAACCTCCTTGCTTTCTTCTATTGACAGGTATCTTTTGCTTTACATGAAAGAAGAGTCTAGAATATTGGTGATTTTCAAGCCTGTTCCTGCCCAACGACAAAAATACCATATGGTACTTCTTTAGGGACCAGCCTTTAAAATGGGTTTTCTTAGATATCCTGCCCACCCTTAGACCTAAGCCAACTCTACATGTCTACACTACTGAGGAGAATTCCATCAGGTCTCTTCCTGGGCAATCAGTTTTCTTCATTAGCATATAGTGTAGGCCCCTGGAAAAGAGGTGGCTAGAACATATATTCCCCTTGTGTCTAACCTTCTGGCATCCTACACTATCATGTCACCCATATTCACCTTTAAGAGTTTATTACAATTTTGGGGCACCTGGGTGGCTCAGTCAGTTAAGTGGCTGACCTCAGGTTTCTGCTCAGGTTATGATCTGATCCCACTGATTGGGGAGAAGGGGTGGAATGGGCTACAAAATCAGGAGTGCCAGACATTGAGAAATGAGCTATGGGTTTTCTATTCATCTTTGACATTTGTGGCCACCCAGTGCTTTGCTATCTCTTCAGCTCATGTACTCATATTCACTGTTATTAAAGTACATACCCCCTAAAATAAAAGTTGGAGTGAAGAGAATGCGTGAACTGAGTAGCTGCTACAAATTTAATGCATTAACCAATACCATGCATATTTGTTCCAAGAATGTGGTTTCTCAATCTTTCTGTAACTACCACATCTGATTATTAAGCCTGGCAGAGTTCCTCCCAAATGTTTGAACAATTTTTTAACTATGCACATTTTAGACAATAAATTACCTTATGGATCCAGTCCCACCTACATTTCATCCTTAACAATTGTTCATAATTTTTAGTTCACTAAGGTCATCCTTTTGTTCTTCATCCATGAATGTCATTTTTTTTCTAACATTTCCAGGGATTTGGTGGAAGAAGGGAAGGTGTGTATATTGAGAGATTTTTGTTTGTTTTTCCCCCTCACACCAACCAATTCTATGATTCTCTGATACAAACTGGATGTCCTACCCTAAAGTTAACATCAGACTCCACAGACTTAACGGCTCACTTCTGAAAGTCTGTTCTCACTTTATTTTTTAAAAATTTTTAAAGATTTTTATTTTTAAGTAATCTGTACACCCAACATGGAGCTCAAACTCACACCTTGAGATCAACAGTTGCATGCTCTACCAACCAAGCCAGCTGGTGCCCCAGTCTGCTGTCACTTTACATGTCAGTCATATCAGATCCCCAGACTTTCTATAATCCTGTCTGACGTGGCTAAGAAGTCAGGGGTTCCAACAAACTACCTCCTCCCATTTGCCAGAATGACTCAAATAACTCAGGAAGTATTATATGCACTATCAAAGTGTATTATAAAGCATACAAACAGATGGCCAGAGGTACATAGGGTAAGGTCTGGAAGGGTCCCCAAATACAGGAGCTTCTGTCTTCTTGGAGGTGGGGTGCCCCATTCTGGATTTGATTATTTTACAAATATGCTTTGAAGGTAATTAATTATGATATAATGACAATCTTAGAGAGGAGGGTGTGGTTTGTGAATAATCTTAATCTGTTTCAATAATATGTTTTGCTCCAAAAAACCCTGTTGAGAAATATTTCTGTACTCTGGAATATGTGTGTAACTTTTCCTATACTAACCTGGGTTAAATTCATGGACTACAGAGATTCTAATTTTTAATATATGTCAATGAATATGTAATAAATATCAATGAAGCTTCAGCTCTGAGTAGAAGCTACCTGATTTGATTTGATTCGCATCAGCCTTCTGACCTTTTTTGCAGATTCTAGAACATAAGGTGGGTATTTGTTCACACGGATAACCCATGAAAATTAAAAAGCAACAGTAAAATATGATTTCACAAAATGATGAGTAAAAATCACCATACTTAACCCCCTTTAACATTCTTACTATGTAAAATATATGTGTAATATATATGTATAATAAAATGTGATGGTTTCATTCAATTTTAGTTATCAAAAAATGTGGATATCTCTTCATAAAAGTAAAAAAAATATGGTGCCATTGGAATTATGCTTATTACACCGCAAGATCTGTTCAAATATGGTAAAATAATTTATAGTAAAACACCAAACCATTCCTTTTTAGGAAAATAATATTAGATGTAGGTGTTGCATGATCAGAATCTAGAAAGTTGATTAGAAAGATCCTTATCATTTAGGGTATGGGCAATAATATATGCAAAGCCACGAAAGCATGCAATGGTACAGTGTGATAGGGATTATCTAAGTAAGGATTGAAATTGGTACAAGAATAAGCCATATTACAGGATCTTATACAAGAAGAGGACCAATTTTTCTCGCTTAAAACAAATTCAAAGTAAGAGTTTGCTCCTATTGATTCAGAGTCTTGGTGCCATCAGGATGCGTGCTGCTACGTTCCACAATTCCAGTGGTACTGTAGGAAAATGGCGTTAGGCAATGAGCCAACACTGAGCAGGTAGTCTTTTATGCTTACTCTCATGAACACCAGATTTCTGCTCCTCCTCTGTCTACTCTAGGCATCTTCCATGAAGAATGTAGGAGATAGGCAGGATGGGAGCTTTCTCCCATTGAGGTTCTGTGTTTCATTCAAACTCTGCTAGAATTTTGCCACCAAATCAGTCCTTAGCTACAAGGGAGGCTGACAATTGGTGAAAAGACAAAAACTAAAGAAAAAAATGCACACATACACACACACACACACACACACACACACACACAGAGTCTATTGGAGAAAAACACAAAGTTGGAATTATGATATAAGGAAGTTGGAATAAATCTTAAGAGAGCCAGTCAGTGGTATCTGTCAGAGGCTGTAATAGTGTCCTTGCCTAACTGGATCACAGAAAAGATGGAGGTGTACAAGGGACTCAACAATGGGGAGAATGGGCAGAGGAGGTTGGAATTAATATTCTAGAATGGTTTCCCATGTTTTTTACCTGGAACACTTGGTGTCACAAAATCCTTTATGACAAAAGAAAAAGTTGAAACTTACTTGTGAAATGCAGAATTTCTACATGACTTCCCTCTAGATATTAATATATGAAAGAGTCCAAGAAGTTTTTCATGAAATAAATGCTTAAATTTTTAAAAGTTTTTATTTATTTATTAGAGAGAGAGAGACTGAGCGAGCACACAGAGGGAGAGGGAGAGGGAGAAGCAGGCTCTCCATTGAGCAGGGAGCCCAACACAGGGCTCGATCCCAGGACCCCGGGATCATGACCTGAGCTGAAGGCGGACACTTAACCAACTGAGCCACCCAGGCACCCCTAAATGCTTAAATTTTCTTGACCTGTTTTTTCTTTTCTAAATATTTATACTGTAGAACTGTGTGTGTGTGTGTGTGTGTGTGTGTGTGTGTGTGTGTACGCGCGCACGGTGAGAGATAACTATTACCAAACCAAGGATGCATTTCTGGAAATGTTATGCTAGAAATTAGGGATCTTATGTTGGTTCCTGAACCGAAGAGTAGCATAAAATACAAAGCATTGTCTTATCAACATTAATCTGGCGATAGCATGCTGAATTAATTCCGGTGGAGTGTGAGATGTTGCTAAGGCTGGAAGGAGGAACGACTACATGGCAGAGAACTGACTTGATGCAGGATTGGCATGGAAGGTCCAGAACTAAGATTATAGCAGTAGCAATTAACTTGAGAGGAGCTAGTCAAAAAATATTTCATTACAAAAATTATAAGATGTTAGAACTCAAATGGCCCTTAGAGATCAGCTAATTCAAAATTTCACACCATGAAATATGATAGATTATTATTAGTAGAATAGATGAGGATATGGAACAGTAGAAGAAAAGAAGGGGACAAAGATGACTAGATTTTGAGTCTATAAAACTGCAAGAATTATGGCACCATTATCATGAATGACAATATTAGAAAAGTGTGCTTCTTAATGAATTCCATTAAGAACATGGTGAGTGTGAGGGACAGTTCAGGATACAAATGGGGATGTCCAACAGCCATTTAAAAGTTTGAAATTGGAGTCTGGACAAATATTATGAGTCTTAAGAAATATATTTATGATAATTGAAGTTATTAGAGAACATTCTTTCTCACAAAAATAAAGATATAATAAGATATAGAAAAAGTAAATAGTATAGCAACCCCCCCTCATTTCTAATCTCCCTCCTTTTATTTATACATTGATCATATACCTAAATATTGCCACTTAGCAAACATAAAACAAAACAAAACAAAAATCAATCTAGCAGCTACCAAACACTTCACTTTTACAAAGTCGTAAATTCCTGAAATTGTGAATCTCTTTGTTCTATTAAAATCACAACTTTCAAAAAGGTACCTGTACAAGTTTGAAAAACCCAACATATGATGTGCGTAACCAAAAGGGTGCAGGAACCCAGAATCTGCAATTGGAACTCTACCTCCTGTTACAACTCTTAAATTTATACCTCATTTAAATATTAAAGTTGTATCATTATATATCTAGCATTAGGGTCCAATTTCTGGCTCATTCTTTTCCTATGCCTTACTCTCTAGTATTATAACACTATGGGCCTAAATTCTGCATCAAAATACACAAATTTCACTATGCACGTTCACAAAAAATTGATTTACCCAAACTAAAATATCGGAAAATAAGCTCTATGCTTTGATTTTATGTCTTCTTTTTACAGCTAACATGGGCAATAGTCAGGAGAGACTATCTAAAGATGCAATTGATTGTAAAGGTGATTCTCTGAATCACCAAGCAGTCTCAACAAACTTTTTGTTTTGTTTTGTTTGGGGTTTTGGGTTTTTTGTTTGTTTTTTGGTTGTAGAAACTGAGTCTAAATGTATATGGAAGTGCAAAAGACCTAGAGCAGCTGTGATGGTTTTTTGGTGTATCACCTTTACAGGGTTACAGCCCTCAGTTATTCAATCAAACACTAATCTAGATGTTTCTGTGAAGGTATTTTGTAGATGAGATTATAATTCATAATCACTTGACCTTAAGTAAAGGAGATTATCCTAGATAATCTGTGCAGGTTTGATTCAATCAGTTAAAAGGTCTTAAAAGCAGAGCTGTGGTTTCTCTAAACAAATTTTTCTTTGCTGTGGACAACAACTTCCACTGGTGCCTGAGTTTAAGCTCAACATTCCTGGTAGACTGACCTACAGATTTTGAAACTGCCTGGGCAGCCCTGCAATCACATAAGCCAATTCTTTGTAATAAATCTCTTGATATTTATCTCCTACCGGTTTTGCTCATCTGGTTGAATGCTAACTGGTACAGGATCCAAGATACTTATTTAAAAAAAAGAACAAAGTTGAAGGATTTAAACTACTTGATTTAAAAATGTGCTATAAAGCAACAATAATCAAGTCTTGGTATTGGATCAGAATTGAGAGATCAATGGAACAGAATTGAGAGTTTGGAAATGAAATGAGTTTTCAAAAAGGTGCCACGGAAAATCAACAGGGAAAAGGATAGTCTTTTCAACAAATAGTACTGAGACAATTGGACATCCATATGTAAAAAAATAAGCTTAAACCCCTCCCTCACACCATACACAAAAATTAACTCAAAATGGATCATAGATTTAAATGTAAGAGCTAAAACTATAAAATAAGAACAAACATAGGACAAAATTTTCATGATCTTGGGTTACACAGGGTTCTTAGACGTGACACCAAAAGCACAACCTATAATAAAAGAAAATGTTCGATTAAATTTCATTAAAATTAAAATCTTTTGTACTTCAAAAGACTCTTTAAGAAGATGAAAAGACAACCAAAAGACTGGAAGAAAATATTTGCAAATCACCTACTTCATAAAGATCTTATATCCAGAATAGATAAGGAACTCTTACAAATCAGAATAAGAACATAAACAACCCAATCAAAAAAATGGGTAAAACATGTATAGACATTTCACCAAAAAAGATAGAAAAATACCTGAGAAGCAATGAAAAAGTGCTTAACATTATTAGGCATTAAGGAAATGGGTATAAAAATCATTACATAGGGGTGCCTTGGTGGCTCAGTCAGTTAAGGGTCTGCCTTTGGCTCAGGTCATGATGTCAGGGTGCTGGGATTGAGTCCCGTGTCGGGCTCCTTTCTCTGTGGGGAGCCTGCATCTCCCTCTGTCTGCCGCTCCCCCTGCTTGTGTGCTCTATCTCTCTCTCTCTGGCAAATAAATGAAATCTTAAAAAAAATCATTACATTTGACTGCATACCCACTAGCTCTCCTATCATAAAATAAAGAGGCAATAACAAGTGTTGGTGAGGATGTAGAAAAACAAAATCCTCACATGTTGCTAAAGAGAATGCATAACGGTACAGCCAATTTGGAAAAAAGTTTGGCAGTTTCTTAAAAAATTAAACAGAAATTGCCATATGTCCCAGCAATTCTAAGAATCCTAAGAGAAATGAAAACATAAATCCACATAAATAATTATACACAAATATTCAGAGCAGCATTATTCATAAGACTGAAAAATTGGAAGCCATCCAAATGTCTATTACCTAGTGAATGGATAACCAAAATGTAAAGGAACTTCAACATAGAAGACTATTCAATACTAAAGTGGAATGAAATACTGAGTCATATTTCAGCATCGATGATCTCAAAATAACATTAAGTGAAAGAAGCCAGACACAAAATATCAGATACTGTGTGATTTTTGCATATATGAAATGTCCAGAAAAGCAAATTTGTAGAGATAGAAAGCAGATCAGTGATTTTCTGGAACTGGGGGTGGGAGTGGAATTGACTGTAAATAGGCTCAAGGAATTTTAGGAATGAAGCAAATATTCTAAAATTGGATTATGGGGATAATTGTACAATTCTACAACAATTCAGAAATCATGAGTTATACATTTACGATAAGTGAGTTTCATGATATATAAATCCACACATAAATAAATAAAACTATAAAAATGATATATGCATCATGATAATATATAAAAGTTGAAAATATTTAAAGAACTTATTCTATTTAAGAGAAAATACTTTAAAAAAAGAAGAAGTTATATGAGGAAAACAAACATTAAATTTAAGATCAGATTGAAGAAGTTCAAGATCAGAAAGGGGAAGTGGCTTAAATTCTATCTATGTTTGTTACTAAATTAAATATAAAACAAACATAGAAAAAAGTTAAGGATTTTAAGCATTCCTATCATAATACTGTTAACATTCTAATAGTATATATATATTATATATATATCTTATATATTATATATATATTTGGTTTTAATATATTTATCATAAAGATAGATTTTACTATATAAGTTTATTGGTCTAAATAAGTTTCTCCAAATATTTGCTTGATTTGGATCATTTATAAAATGGTACATTCTACTTTATTCTATTCCCAGGATTATATATAAGGAATGTTTTTTCATATTTTTTATTTCGTATCAAAACATCATTATTACTGATAATATAATTTTCCACCATATAGGTATGCCATCATTTAACCATTCCTGTCAGTGATATGAGTTGCTTACAGAAAGCAAAAGTTTGGTTATTATAAATAAGGACCTTATGATTTTACTTATTACTTAATTCTAACTCATCAAAATAAATCTAAGATAAGGTTGTAACTTGATGTTTTTTAGCTAATCTTTAGCTAATTTTTAAGACATCACTTACTGATTATTTTACTTTTTCCACTCATTAAATGCTACCTTATGCATAACAAATAGTAGATTAAACCATATAAGATTACTAATTTTGTAGATCTGGATAAAAAACAATTAAATATCAGTAATTTCATGTAGTTCAATCTAGTTAATATAACAGGACTATCTGTTATGCTCTTTTGATTTTTTAAGTTCTCCTTTATTTTGACACTCTGCTAATTATATGTTGAGTGGGTTGGTTCATTTCCTCCTTTTTTCCCTTAAATTAATGACTGTTTTTCTCACATGTTCCTTCATATATATATGAAAGAACATATATTCTAATATATCTATTAGATGTACTCTGTCAGATTCCCCAAATAGTCCTTTATTTTAACTTGAATTGTGACATGCTTTTAGGTCAATTTGGGGAAAAATTACATGTTTACATATGTTGAGTATTTCTCTTTATTTGTCTGAATACAATCTTGGAAATTTTTTTGTTGGCCCATACATTCTGTGTTGAGGTTATTTCCCAGTATTTTATCATTTTTTTTCCTTGAATGAGGCAGTACGTATTATATTTTCTAATGATGTATTACTGTATATGTAATGATAGCCAATATTTATTGTACATATTCTACTTGCTGGCTACCATTTTAACTAGCTGTCTTGAAATCTCTAATCTTCACAACATGTGATGCAATTACTAGTGTTAGCTCCATCTTTAGGAAAGAGGAAACCAAGGCATAGAAAGGTTAAATGACTTATCCATGATGCCACAGCTAGGAAGAAACTAAATGTAAACAGTTAAATTAAAATGTTCTAATTTTAACCTCATATCAAAAAGTTTTTTATTTATACATGTTTGTTGTATATCCTGTTACACAATCAAATTCATTTTTTAAAAGATTTTTAAAATTTATTTATTTGAGAGAGAGGGAGAGAGGGAGAGAATGAAAGAGAGAGAACACCAGGGGGCGGATGTGGTGGGAGGGGAAGGAGGAAACAGAGAAGCAGGCTCCCCACTGAGCAGGGAGCCTGATATTGGGCTCGATCCCAGGACCCTGGGATCATGACTTGAGCTGAAGGTAGATGCTTAACCAACTGAACCACCCAGGCACCCCCTTAACTGAATTCTTTTATTAGTTCTAACAGTATTTTAGGTATAGTTGCAGCTTCCCTGGGTTCTTCAGTTATACCTTGAACTATAGAATTAAACTTTCATTTGTTCCTGTCATCCTTTCTCCATGGAACAGAGAAAGATTCTTTTGTTCTCCCTAGATTAGGGATGTCTTTATCTCTAAAGAAGGGGAAGGGAAAAAAAAATATATATATATATATATACACACACACATATATATTCCCCATTTTAATCCAACTATGAAGTTCTTGAGTCCATTGTTGTAGAGACTCAGTCAATCTATACTTTACCTAACAAATGTATACTGTTCTGTTTCATGCCGCAGTGTCTCTTAATCTGAAATACATAGGCAATACGTTAGTATCAAAAATTTATTTGTTCATATGTATGTATTAATGAAAAACCTCTAAAACTGCATGGTTCTGAAAATGTCCATAGGAGAAAGCAAACACATACTCAGCCTTTACTCACATAACCCCTGTGTTAACTTACACATATTTAGTAGTCAAAAAGCAGGAAAACAGTCTACGCACACACATCTAAGCATGAGAACCTAATTCCTATAAAATTTTACTAACAGGCTTATAAAACCTCTTTTTGCAAAAATTCTCACTTGAAGTTACAATAAACAGTTCTGCATAGCAATTAGATGTGTTTTTGCAACTTACTCTTTAAGTAGTTCAGATGGTAATAGGGGAGAAATTCAGCTTATGTGATTTTGATGTGTGACAAATCCAAGAATTGACAGAACCATGTAAATCATGTGTATTATCATGCCTCATCTGAATGTCTCTACAACATATACAAGTTGAAGGATTAAGTGTGAGAAGAGCTTTCAGAGCTGAATCGGTGCTGGGGGCTGTCTTGACACTGATTAAGACACTGACAGAGTGCACAAAAAACCATTTGTTGGCATGACATGTCAGATGGATGAAGAATCAGTCTTTGTCTATTGAGTTCAGTTTTCTTTCAAACTGACTTACAGATCAGCTGCAGTATTTTCAGAGGCAAAATAGTACATTGATTTTTAATATGGGCATTATGCAAAATACGTAGTAATGAAAACTTTTTAAAGAGGCTTTTGTATATAGTGTTCGTAAGCACAATGAACAATTGTGCACTAATTGAACAGTATTTCCTTCCATCTTCTACTTCTAAGAGCCACTCTTTAAAACAGTAGCTCCCATTAAAAGGCTAATTCTCTTTCTACCCATGAATAAACTGTGTGGTGAGGTTTACTTTTGTTTGGCACTGAAAAATAAATGATGGAAAATTGGAGCTAACAATATGTTCTGATTATTCCTATGGTATACAATATTCTCTGAATGTGACAAACCATGTTTATCTCACTAGAGAGAGCAAGTGAGGGAGGGAGAGATTCCCTGTGATTTATTGGCGTGTGTAGTGCTGTTAAATAGCCATTTTATTTTTCTGCCTTGACAATGGCGTATTTTATTTCACTTCTAAGAATTACGATTTTCATATGCAAAATCTTACCTAATTGTTGTATTGACGATGAGAAATAAAAGTTATTTGGAGCAGTAGTTAGGATCATTGGGTCCACCAAATTTTATGTTTCCCTTGTTACTATTCTAAATCATATTGTTTTTCCATTGTTTCTATCTAAGATGTTGAAAGTGGTCTATTTCCCACATTTCTACATTAAAAAAAAATCATAGCACAGAGCAGATTATGATTCTAGAACGCCAAATTTTCCAGTTAAGAAAGATTAGAAGATTATCTCCATATGCATTCTTGTTCCTACTACATTTCTAGATTAAGACTGATATTAATATAGAACTGCACTACCTAATATAGCCAGTATAATAAAGGACATATTCCAAGAAATCATTGTATTAGTATCTCCTTAGTGATGATTGGCCTATGTCTATGGAAGGAGGTATTTCTTAAAGATATAGATGTTGTTGTTTTAATTTTTTAAACTATTAATTAATTAATTAATTAATTTGTAAGCTCTATACCCAATATAGGGCTTAAACTCACGATTCCAAGTGACATGCTCTACTGACTAAGCCAGTCAGGTAAAGATATTTTTCTGAAAGATGTGAGGAGAAACAAAAGACCACAAACACTCTCTTATCCAATCCTACTTGAAGTCAAAAATAAAAACCCTAAGAATTGGAAAAAAAAGAAAGCAACATTGTCTCCATTTGCAGATGGCATGATTTAAATATAGAAAATCCTTAAGACTCAACCAAAAAACTTGTAGGTCGAATCAATGAATCCAGTAAAGTCACAGGATAGAAAATTAACATATAAAAATTGGTAGCATTTCTATACAGAGCAATGAATTTACTAAAATAGAAATGAAGAAATTGATCCCAATTGCAATAGCATCAAAAACAATAGAATACTTAAGCGTAAATTTAACTAAGGAGGTGAAAGGTCTTTACTCTGAAAACTACAAGTCATTGAAAGAAATAGAAAACACAAATCAATGGAAAGGTATCCCTCGTCATGGATTGGAAGAATTCATGTTGTTAAAATGTCAATACTACCAAAGCCATCTGTAGAATAAATGCAATCCCTATCAAGACTCCAGTGACACTTTTTTTACAAAAGTAGGAAATAACACTTCTGATATTTATATAGAACCACAAAAGACCCCAAATAGCCAAATAAATCTTAAGAAAGAAGAACAAAACAGGAGGCATCACATTCTGTCATTTCAAACTACACTATGAAACCACAGTCATCAAAACAGTATAGCAATGCATAAAAGCAGTCAAACTGACTAATGGAATAGAATCAAAAGCCCACAAATAAACCCAAATGTATATGGTCAAATAATAGTTGACAAGGGGGCCAAAAATATTCAATGGTGAAAAGACAGTCTTTTCAATAAATGAATAAAACTGAATATTCACATGTAAAAGACTGAAATTGGACCTATATCTTTCACCGCTCACAAAACTTCACTCAAAATCGATTAAAGACTTAAATGTAAGACCAGAAACTATAAAACTCCTGGTAGAAAACATAGGAATAAGGTTCCTTACAAGGGTTTTGGTAATGATTTTTTTTGGAGATGACACAAGTAATAAAATTAAAAATAAACAGTTGGACTACTTCAAACTAAAACTCTTATGTGCAGGAAAGATACCATCAACAAAATGAAAAGACAGCTTATGGAATGGGAAAGAAATTTGGACACCATATATATGATAAGGGATTGATATCCACAATATAAAAAAAAACCACATATAACTCAATAGCAAAAACAACAAATAACCCAATTTTTAAAAATGGGCAAAGGATTGAATAGACATTTCTTCAAAGAAAATTCATGAAAAGTCAACAGGTACATGAAAAAATGTCCCACATCAGTCATCATTAGGGAAATACAAATTAAAATTGCTATGCAGTATCATCTCATGACTGTTAGAATGACCATCACCTAAATGACAAGAGATAATAAGTGTTGGTGTGGGTGTGAAGAAAAGGGAACACTGTGACTGTGGGATTGTGAATTGGTACAGCCACTATGGAAAACAGGATGGAGGATCCTCAAAAAAGTAAAAGTAGAACTATCATATGATCCATTATTTCCACTTTTGGGACTATATCCAAAGGAAACAAAAACGCTAATTTTGAAAAAAAAAAATCTGCACATCCATGTTCATAACATTATTTACAAAAGCAAAGACATGAAAATAACCTAAGTGTCCATTGATGAATGAATGGATAAAGAAGTTGTGGTATCTAGGGGCGCCTGGGTGGCACAGCGGTTAAGCGTCTGCCTTCGGCTCAGGGCGTGATCCCAACGTTCTGGGATCGAGTCCCACATCAGGCTCCTCCGCTGGGAGCCTGCTTCTTCCTCTCCCACTTCCCTGCTGTGTCCCCTCTCTCGCTGGCTGTCTCTCTGTCACATAAATAAATAAAATCTTTAAAAAAAAAAAAAAAAGAAGTTGTGGTATCTATATACAATGGAATATTATTCAGCCATAAAAATGAGAAAATCCTACCATTTGTGACAACATGGATGGACCTTGAAGGCATTATGCTAAATGAAATGTTGGACAGAGAAAGACAAATACTGTGCAATCTCACTTATATGTGGAACCTAAAAACAAACAAAACAAAATAAAAACAAAAATAAACTCATAGAAAAAGTGATCAGACTTGTGGTTACCAGAAGCAGAGGGTACAGGGAGGGGAAATTGGAGGAGGGTGGTCAAAAGGTACGAACTTCCACTTATAAGATGAATGAGTACCGGGGACATAATGTATAACATGATGATTATAGCTAACACTGCTGTATGACATACAGGAAAGCTAAGAGAGTTGTCGTCAAAAGGAGAATTTTTTTCTTTTTTCTTTTCTTTTTATTGTATCTATATGAGAAGATGGATATTACCTGAAACTATAGTGGTAATCATTTCACAACAGATGTAAATCAAACCATCATGCTGTATGCCTTAAACTTTTAAAGTGATGCATATCAATTATTTTTCAATAAAACTAGAAAAAAATAAATATTTTGTTTAAAAATGAAACTAAATCCAATCAAGGCTCTAGGTTTAGATATCAGAGGACAAAGAAACATATCAACCAATTGCAATAAAAAGGTCAATACATAAGATAGATAGATACACACAAACATATGAGACAGGTAGGGAAATTTAAACACCAATGGGCTATATGATGATATTAATACATTGCTAGTAATTATTAAATGAAATATGGTATTGTGAGCACATCTTCAAAAACTGTCCTTTTTTAATGAATTTTATTTTATTTTTTTAAGTAGGTTCCATGCTGGGGTGTCTGAGTGGCTCAGTAAGTTAGGCATCTGCCTTCAATTCAGGTCATGATCCCAGGGTCCTGGGATAGAGCCCCACACTGGCCTGCCTGCTTAACGAGAAGTCTGCTTCTCCTTCTCCCTCTGCTCTTCCCCCCTGCTTGTACTCTCTCTCATGTGCTCTCTTTCTCTCAAATAAATAAATGAAATCTTAAAAAAAAAAAAAAAAAAAAGCAGGCTCCATGCTCAATGTGGGGCTTGAACTCATGACCCTGAGATCAAGACCTGAGCTCAAGAGTCAGATGCTCAACTGAGTGAGCCACCCAGGTGCCCCTGTATTGAATTTTTACATGTGAAATTCTATGCTGTCTGGGATTGGCTTCAAAGTAATCTAGCAAAGGGAGGGGGAAGTGGCTGGGGTATAAAACAACATTGGATAGGAGTTGATAATTACTACGGCTGTGTGATGAGTACACTGAGGCTCATTCATTACATTATTTTGTCTATATGTATGAAAATTTCCATAAAAATCATTTTTGAAAGATAAGCAGAAAAACATACTTTGTGGTTTATAAATTTTAGTTCTTTATCTGGAAGACTTTTTGGTATTTCCTATGTTTTATTTGAGGTTTTCTGCCTTATTGGTATTCCTTTGTATTTGTCCTTTGCAAATTAATATCTTTGCTTGTTGACTGTTCCCCTGATTGTCAAGCCCATATAGATTTTATTTCATCCGAAGAAAAAGCCGTCCTCTTAAACTTGGGCTTATTCTTCGTAGTTCTTGACATAGCATGTTTATCAATACTGCAAAATAACTCTTATTCTAAGAAAGCAATGTCTCGACTCCAATTCTGAATTCAAGTTTCTTTCTAGCTCATGATGGAGGACACAGCAACCCTACTGGGGTTAGTTCAATGATGTAGATGATCTTACGTAGTTACTACTTTATCTTATATATACTATAATAGCATTCTAAGTAATTAGAAATTAATAAGCATCATCACGTCAAGAAGAGGATGTACTCATTTTTATTATGCTAATTGATTTATAAGTCATTTTATAATCTTTAATCAATTAAAATGGAAGTGTAGTTATAGGACATTTCTGAGCTTAATACACAGTGTAACATGGAGAAACTGCCAGAAATGAAGAAGCAATAAAACTACATTTTAGGTTTTACAGAAATGTTAAAATCATTCAGATTATACTTCTATCCATTATATGCCCAACAACTACTATGTATAATTGGAAGCATTTGAATTTTGATTTTATGATATATGAAATCTCACTCTTAATTTCATCTAAATTATTCATAAGAAAGTATCACATGTCTCTTTAAAAGACAATATTTTCCTAAGACTTCTAACTTCTTTGCTCAGTCTCTAGAAAATACTATTGGTTTGGTAAATACTATGCTAATTATTACTGCTGTCACAACTGTCTTTTACTAAGTCTTAACCATGTTGCAAGCACTTTATATATATTCATTAATTTTTTAATATTCAAAATAACCTTGTAGTGATAGCCTTACTCCCACTGCATATTAGAAAACTGAGACTTAGAGAGGATAATTAATATGACTAAGTTTTTAATCTTAAATGAAGAGCTAGGTTTCAAGCTGAGATCTGAGTCCCTAAAGCCTACATTTCTTTTCAGCATACAGCATTATGTAGAATAACTGAAGCCATGTGTCAGAAACCTATTATAATTATAAAGACACCACCCCTCCAGCCTAATGTCAAATGCACTGCTCTTCACTCCAAGTGAATATCATGCACTTACATATTGCTGGCAAGCAAGGGGCACAAGATAGAAAAACAGAAATGATACCAACTCTTTGGAATGCACATTCCACTGAAAATGTTAAGATGATATTCTCAGTAAAAAAGGATCAGTTTGAGGTGACCTAGTATGTGATTTCAAAATACAAGAGGGCTAAATTAATCTGATTCCAGAAAACGTAACATATGAGAAAAATAAAGTCAAGAATAATGCATCATCTAAATATTAGAAAAATCTATTTTACAAATAGATTTTGTTTACTCTGAGGTTAAGAACTTCTTAATTTATATAATATGTCTTTGAACACAAAAGTTTTCTTGTAGCGTCATATCTTTAACATTCTGATACATAGATTCACCCACATAAAATATATTTGGAGGGTTCTATAGGCAAATCTATCCCTTTATTTATATTGATAGTCCATGAAAAGATCCTAGGACTTAAAATTCTGCCCAAGAGGGATGCCTGGTTGGCTCAGTAGGTTAAGCATCTACTTTGGGCTAAGGTCATGATCCCAGGGTCCTGGGATGGAGCCCCGCATGGGGGGGGTCCTTGCTCAGCAGGGAGTCTGCTTCTCCCTCTCCTTCTGTACATTCTCTTTCTCTCTCTCAAGTAAGTAAATAAAATCTGTAAAACAAAAATAAAATAAAATAAAATTCTGCCCAAGAATTAAAATTTGGATCTTATTTTCTTCTCAAGAAAATGATTGTAGTGAGTTCTGCCATATCTCTTAAAAATCACAAATTTCCCATAATCACAGTTCAGATGAGTTGCAACTCTCCAGAGCAAACTTGCATATTTAGCAGCCATTAATTCTACAAGTGGTCATGCAGCCCTTCTCAGTCTGTGGCTACACATTGTTCTCTCACTTTCTCTACTCAATTCATACTGAATTTGGGAAACTTCACTTCTTTATAGCTTTTGTGTTCACTCTAGGTTCCAGGTAACACGAGCTGTTCTCCCTGCCTAAAACTCACTTCCAGCCCCTCTTCCTGGACTAACTCTCCCATCCTTCAGGGCTCCACTTAGACAACACTTTTTCCATTTGTTTGTAGCACATACAGGGATTTCTATTCAACAGCAGGAACCTTCCAGTATGGCAAGGGTTGGGTCTTCATCTTGATATTTGACCAATTCTCTCTCCTCTGGGGCATGGCAGCTAATACTTCCACTTTGTAAGTTTGCTAAAACAAAATCCGATCTATTTAGTGGGAGAACACAAGGGAAAGTTACTGGTTTTACATGGGGGTAAAGTGATTGTTAAAACAGGAACACTGTACATTAGGAAAACATAATGTTGCAGCCATAGGCTAAGTAGACAACTGCAAGTCGCTGTGTACGCTCTTTCTCCCATCACCACTGGACAGTACAGTGGGATGGACATCTAATTTCCAGAGGGCATCCAAAGAAAAGGAAATCAGAAGCGTGTCCTCTGCTGCTGATATGATATTTGTACTGACGATCCCAATCCCAGCTTGTCCAACCTGTTTCTTCGAGGCAGTCAATTTTATTTTTTCTGCAGAAATTGAAGGTTTCCATTCAAAATGACTCTCAGCTGTCACTCATTGGGCATCTACATGTAATACAATTGCTGCACCAATTGCTAGTAACCAAGATGGTGAAATTGAAGTGGGAGAGCTAGGTTCTTGTCTCATGGAGTCAAAGAATGAGTCTCATGGACAAAGGAGAGTGAGTAAAGTGATAAAGTTTTATTAAGCAAGGATACAGAAAAAGCTCTCAGGAGTGAGAGGGGCTCCGACAGGGTTGCCGAAGTGGGCTTTTAGAGTGGGTCTTTTATTGAAGGCTAACTAGGGAATTTATATCTTATTGACTTCTCCTACTGGCCGCACCATAGTTTAAGGCCTGGTGATAACACTTTTAATGGTTTACTTCTTTTTAGGGTCTGGTTATTCTTTGTTGGTCGCAGGTGACTGTCATAAAAAAGACACCCCTCTCGGACACCTAGGGCAGGATCATCTGGTTTGTTTCTGTATCTCTGGTTTCCTAATGCCTCAGCATTTTGGGGATTTCTGTGAGCCTGATCACGCAACCCCCTTACCTATTTCTCCCTACCTAGCCCCACCTGTCCTTTACTCAAAATCAGCTATTTGCTCGACTTCAAATATCTGGAAATCTTGTACCAGCTGCTGCAATTATGTCCCAGGTTAAAACTCTGCTAGGAGTAGAGAATTTTTAAGGAGGTGAAGAAATAGGTCATCCAAAGTTTGGCAAAATCTGTGGAAACGATAAATATCTGTTCACTTTACTTCATCGAGGACATCCTCTGATTATCTCTTTAGAATAAGAGCCAGCTCTATTTCTCTAGTTAACAAAAGTCTGCTTAGAAGAAAAAAATAGCACCGTGGGTATGCCATCTTAGATGTTTAAAGTGGAAAATGCCTAATTTGTGTGTTTTTGTGTGCATGCTTGTGTGCTTTCCGCATTTGAAACATGCCCTGCATAACACTGCACATCCAAAATCGGATGACGTACTCCCCTTATATGCTCTTATTGCCTCCTGTACTTGCATCGTCATAGCACTGACCACACAGCACTGACTTGCTAATTAACTCAATGAAGGCAGGAAGATTATTATCATTCATTTTTGTGTCTGCAGTGCCTAAAAGAGCCCCAGTCACAAAGTAAGTACTCAGTATTCTGAATGAATATCATATCAATTAGAAAAGATAGAATAGAACATGGGTATACTTTTTACCACTGTCAACATATTCATGTAGATTCTTTATGTATGTTTTTGTGTATCCCAAATATCATTAATGCAATCAAAAGCACAACAATTTAGAAATTGTATGACTCCGACTCTCATGATAAAGCCAAAGTCCAATTGATCTTACTGCTCTGTTTACCCATCAACAAAATACACAGGAAGACAGAAGAAGTCCAAGAGCACTTTGCAGAATACTCAACAATACGTTTCTGCATTTTCAGGTGGTTGAAAACAGCAGCAAAAAGATTACTTTTTCAATTATTTTTAAATGAAAACACAAGCTGAACAGAGAATTCCACAGCAGAGGCCATAGTCAGAATGTCCTGGCATCAAGTGTCTCAAGATTCAATCAAGGGCAGAATAAATGCCCCGCTGAGTCATAACTCAGTGACACATCATATTACATTTTTCCTCCAAGAGCATTTTTGAATAGAATGTTACTGTACAGAGTCCGATTTTAGAAGTAAAAAATTGAAAGGTCATTTAGTCCTTTCTGAAGTGACCTGAAAGTTTTCTCTTTACAATACAGCATATAGTATTTTCTCCAGTTTGGTTTTTAAATATTAAATGTTTTTCTCAAATTTCCTCTGAAACTAATTTCCATGAATCTGGCTTCCCATTTCTCTTAGAGTAAGAGTCAAAGAACTTAGTGCTTTGGGCCCAACACGACCTGGCCCTTCCCTCCGCCCCCCCATTACATCTCTAAACTTTTCTAGTGCCCTTCATCTTGGTTGCCTTTTTCTAGCCTCTCTGTTTTTTGTTGTATATGGCCAGGAATGCTCCCACTTCAAGGCCTTTGCACCAGCTATTCACCATGGCGGGAGCACTCTTCCCTTTGATATCAACATAGATTCATCACTCTCTGGCCAATTTCAGACCTTTGGTCCAATGTCATCTCTCAAGAGGCCTTTCTTTGCCTGTTTTGGAACCTTGCCCCAGCACCCCTCATTTCTCTTATTCAGATATATATCTTCCATAGTATATACCACTTTCCAACATAGCATATAAATTACTATTATCTTTAGTGTGAGCTTCTCCCCTTTAGAGTGAAAGCTCCAAGCGGGAAGATCATTTTTTTTTTTTCTCTCTCTCTAGCACCTAGAGCAATCAGTACCTGGCATGTGTCAAGAAATATTCACTGAACAAATAAATGCAGTAGTTTTGTATTAAAAATAAAGTGTGCAGTTTTCCAAAGGGTTTAATGAAGATGAATAACTTATTGAAATGCTTAATTTAAAAGGGCAGAATTTTATGCAGTTTGATTACAAGTATGTGTGGTGATTTTAAAAAGAACAGGGAGGAGGAGGAGAAGGAGAAGAAGGTCTACACACAGTAAAACTCACGAAAATTGAAATTCTATGCTGAAACTATGAGTAAATTTCCCCTTCCTCTTAATTTTCTCAAACATCTAAATATTTAAAGAAGCATTATTTTAACAGTAAATAATAAACATGAGAAAAAAGTTAACTAAAATATATAAAATAACTTTAAATATTCTCTCTGAAGAACATGGAGATTTTCCAATAGTTTCAACGACCAATCCTTAAAGAGAATCTAAATTTAGGAAATGTGTTTTAATCTTTCTTGAGACTTTTTAAGTAAGGTGGAATTCAGTCATCTAACTTTGTCTTAAAACCCAGAGAACAGCACTCTCTTCAGGTACTTACGTTCGTCCTAAACCTCAGTGGTTTTATTTTGTTCTCCTCTTCCTTCTGCTAATTTTAACAGGAAGATTTAATTAGATAGAAGACATTATTTTAGCCACCTTCAGTTGTATGAAAACCTCGGCTGTTTTCAGGAAAGAGAGTTTCAAAATCAAACCACATTCTATAAAAGCAAGTGCTACCCAATTCAATAGCACAACAGTTGTATAATAAGCAAATGCTTTCGGTATCAGTGATAGTTAAGTGTTGCTGTGTTTTAGCAAATGCACCAGCATTTATCGTAAGCACTTCACATCAACTTGAGTTCTTATTTCTATTTTTTATTTAAAAGAAAGTTTAACAAATAAAATAATAGGGAAGAATTTAAATCAAAAAACCTTTCATCCCACCCCTTTCAAACTAAAATTCCATCTTTCAGACAGGCACCCCTTTGAATTCAATGAATCCATTATCTGTTTGGATTATCTATTCAATTCACACACACTAATTCCCTCCTTTTTCTCTTTTCTCAGTATGTGTATTTAAATTTTGTGTATTGGTTAAACATCTAAATTTAACTAAAATATTTCAATCTGTATTTCTTGTTCCATACACTTTCAGAAATACCCGTGTATTTTTATGAAAAATTCCAAGAGAGTCATTTTTTACTTTTTGCTTCAATAGAAAAATAAGTATATTTGAACACCACCTACTCCCTATTATATTCCTTTTTTTTAAGATGTTATTTTTAAGTAATCTCTACACCCAATGTGGCACTCAAACTCACAACCCAAACAAGAGTGGTGAGTCCTACTGACTGACCCAGTCAAGGGCTGCCTTCCTATTATATTCTTAAATTTTATTTTATTTTTTTAAAGATTTTATTTATTTATTTATTTATTTATTTATTTATTTATTTGAGAGAGAGAGAAAGAGAAGGAGTGGTGGGGAGGGGCAGAAGGGGGGAGAGAGAGAGAGAATGAAAGAGAGAGAAACAGATTCCCTGCTGAGCAGGAAGCCGGATTGAAGGCTCCATTCCAAGACCCAGAAATCATGACCTGAGCGGAAGTCAGACGCTTAACCTACTGAGCCACCCAGGCGCCCCTATATTCTTAAATTTTAATTGCACCTTCCTTTTTAAGAATGTAATTCTTTTTAAAGTATTAGTTAATTAAGTTTAGATTTACTTAATACTTCTCTCTTTCTCTCTCTGTGTCTTTCTCTCTCCCGCTAAGGCAGGAGAGCGAGGTTCTTGTCTCACAGAGTTGAAGAATGAATCTCGAGGACAAGGAGAGTGAGTAAAGCGATAGAGTTTTGTTAAGCAAGAACACTGAAAAAGCTCTCAGAAATGAGAGTGTAGTTCTGAATGTAGGTGAAGTTTGGTGGGGTCTGGAGCAGACAGTGAAGAAGGAATTCTTTGTTTGGTGCAAATGGTGGTTTTATTAAAGCACCCGGATAGGACCTGCGGGCAGAAAGAGCTGCTGCACTGCAGTTGTCCTGGGTAGCTGATTATATACTTGGGAGTTGGGGGAGGTAAGGAAAAAGGAAGTTTTTGTTTTTAAGATTTTATTTATTTATTTATCAGAGAGAAGGAGAGAGAGCACAAGCACGGCTAGCTGCAGGCAGAAGAAGGAGGCTTCCCGCTGAGCAAGGAGCCCAATGCTTGACTCCATCCCAGGACCCTGGGACCTTGACCTGAGTCAAAGGCAGATGTGCCTAACGGTCTAAGCCACCCTGATGCCCCAAAGGGAGGCTTTCAAAAAACTTTCATATGCTAAAGAGGTCCTACAGGATACTGCAGGCCTTGCCATTGTCATGTTAAGGTTGTTTTTCCCACTAGCAAGGCATTAACATTAAGACAGTTGGGAGCTTCCTGGAGAAATGTCACATATATCCCATCCAGGACGGGAGGGGGGGCCGGGAGTTGCAGGGTATCAGCTTGTGCTTTGTCCTCAGCTAGCCTTCTGCTCCCTCATCGCCCCCAGTTATTTTTGTCTGAAGTTTTGCAGTTGACTACACATTGCTTCTTGTCTGGGGTCCTTAGACCAGTATGATCTGTGTTGGAAGTACATTACTCCCATCCCGCAGAGTAATTACAAATATTTCAAATCCAGATACTTGAGCTAGTAGGAGAGGCTTGCCCCAGGCCTCAGATGCAAGGTTGAATCTCTGTCTCCCTTTTCTTAGAAATCCATTGCAATTTATACAGGCCTTAATCTCAGTGAGTGATTTGTTACAGCTCTAGTCAGCTTGCTCTCCAGTTTGGGGATGCCCTATTCCTGTCCCTGATCTCAAGCATGTCCAAGTAACCTTGAACAGAGAAATGGTAGAAATCCATTTTCTTGATGAGCCATTAATATTGTAACAAATTACCACAAACTAAGTGTCATAAAGCAGCAAAAGTTTATTATGTCGTAATTCTTGTGGTCAAAAATCTAAAATGGGTCTTCGCTAGAACCAAAGGTGTCAGCAGGTCTGGTTTCCACGAGGAGGCCCTAATGGAGAACTTAGTTCCTTGACCCTTCCAACCTCTGAAGGCCAACCTCTGAATTCCTTGGCCCTTATATCCCTCTACAAAGGCCAACAGTGCAGTATCTTTAAAATTTTCCTTTGAATTCTAACCACCCTGCTTACCTCTTCTAAAGGAATCCCTCTTGTTTTTACATTAGGACCATGAGCTAATCCAGGATAATCATCCTATCTCAATATTCTTAACTTAATCACATTTGCCAATTATGCTTTGTTATGTAAAGTTAAATATTCATAGATTCTGGGGATTAAAATGTGGACATCTTTGGGGGGGATTCATTACTCTGACTATTCAAGAAAGAAGTGATTGTGGCAACTTGGTGATTAGATCACTCTCACCACCACTGAGATGCAAGGAGACTAAACTTTTCCAGGGGGGTTACTGATAGCAGATCATGGGCTCACATTGTCAAGAATTACCATATGGTTTGAATAGGAGTTATTTCAAAGCATGAATTTGTACTGCTTTGGTGTGAAGTCTGATATATCACTTTCAAAAATATCACTTCATTCCCCCACTTTATCAGATAAAGACTTAGCTCCTCTTTCTCTATTTTTTCTTACTTTCCATATCCTACCTTCTTCTTATTGCTCTTCCACTTTAACCTTGTTAATGTTGTTAACAGGAACACTGTTCTACTAGCAAAGCTGTCTTCCAAATGGCAGCCACAGATTGACTCTACAAACTGGAAAAACTATAAAACATTACAGCATTATGACTACGTAAAGATTTTTCACTGCTGAGCCATTTAGTATTCTAGAAATAAAATTTTTCCTCTCTTACTCAACTGTTCTGACCTCTGGATGACTTGATAGAAAATGTTCCTAACTTCAACAACAACAACAGAGATGGATCTATTTTCTTAGGCTACAATTGTGGATTTAAGTGATCATATCTTTAGTTGTCTCATATATTGATCATGAGTTTCTTGAAAATATGTTCTTCCTGAAGTTTATTTCCTTTTTTAAAAAATATTACTTTTTTTTTTGTAGCCACAGTTTTTTTCAGGTTCTTAATAAACTCATGTCGTTCATTGAGTCTCCCTTTTTCCATGAGAGCCCTTCTCAGAACCTTCTAGCCTCTGCCTCCAGTCTTAAATGGTTGTTAGTGGAACTGAGTACGGTTGTAATCCTGCCTTCTCTGCTCAACTGAATTAAACTATGTATTCCTGGATTGATCCCATATCTTTCTCATTCTTAGAGGATACCCTTGCTTTTCTGCAATATATCTTTAAGTAACATCCTTTGGAGAGTCTGTAGGCAAAGTGAAATTTCTAAATTCTTGCATGTATAAAAGTGTCTTTTTTTGTCCTCCTATAATAAAAGTTTAATTGGTTGTAGAACTGTATCTTGAATATGTATGTATATGTATATACTTTTATAGAAAATTGACAACATTGTGGTATTCTAGAATCCACTTAGATACTTCATATTTCTTCTGTTTTTCCCTTTGGAAGATTTTGGAATCTTCTGTTTGTTTCCTGAAATTTCAAAATTACGTGTTCACATGTGGATTGGATTTCTAAAATTCATTTCACTGGACAGTCAGGTATACTTTCAATCAGAAAACTTATCTTTTGCCATCTTTGGAAAACTCTCTTCTATTTTATCTTTGATAATTTCCCTCTGCCTACTTTTACTATTCCCTCTCTCTCTTTCTTTCTTTTTTTTAATAAACACTTATTAGTGGATATTGGACCTTCTAGCTTGCTGACTTCTTTCTTATTTATTTTCTGTAATTTTTATCTCTTTGCTTTTTTGTTTCTCTTTGGGAATATCTTTTGTTTGCTTTTCCTTGGTGGGTACTTTTTAATTGAGATATAATTGACATGCCACATTATGTTAGTTTCAGGTATACAATATGATGATTTGATATTTGTATATGTTGCAAAACAATCGCCACAATTAGTCTAGTTAGCATCTATCATTATACATACAGAATATTTTTTTCTTGTGATGAGAGCTCAATTCTCTTAACAACTTTCAAATACACAATACAGTATTATTAACTATAGTCGCCATGCTATACATTACATCCCCATGAGCTATGTATTTTATAACCCAAAGTTTGTCCATTTTGACTCCCTTCATCCATTTTGCCTCCTCTCCCCTCCCCTTTGACCACATATCTGTTCCCTGTATCCATGAATTTTTTTGTCTTTTTTTTTTAAGAGTCCACATATAAGTGAGATCACATGATAATTGTATTTGTCTGTCTGACTTATTTCACTTAGCATAATAGCCTCGAGATTCATCCATGTAACTGCAAATGTCAAGATGTCATTTTTTTAATGGCTAACACTCCAGTGTGTGTGTGTGTGTGTGTGTGTATACCATTTTTTTTTTTTTGGTACATTCATTCATTGATGGACATTTAGGTTGACTCCACACTTGAGTAGCAATGCATCAGTGTGTATTACATTCCTTGCTGTTCCTTGGATAATTTCTTTCCTCCTATAGTCATTTTTCTGTTTATTTACCTCGGTCTCTCTCTTCAGTGTTACCAGACCTAACTTCCTAGTGATACCACATAGGTACGATTGAAGAAATTGGTAGCTAGTAAGGGTTAGCTGTGCCATAGGTCCACGGGGCTGTTTTTCTGTTAGTCTTACCTCCGAGAAGAATTCCATCTGGGAGTCATATGTGGAAGAGCAAAGAAAACTCTCTCAGGTAGGGACCTGACTCCTTTCAGAATGTCTTGAGTTCAGGAATGAGAAGAGTTTCAGTGCCCCAAAGACTTAGTTTTCAACAGACATTTTAGGCCATATCTTTAGAGAAGACCTATGTGTTTTCTACCTGGAGGTAAATGTTAGCCTCCTACAGAACCATATGTGCATTAGGCCTTATGAAGGTTTTTAATGTATTCTTGTTTTCATCCCTGAATCTCAGACCAGCCCTCTCCATAAGGTGCTAACTCTGGGCCCAGGGTTTTCCCAGTAATGCCATTGACAGAAAACTGGCTTCAGACTTCTCTGCTGCTCTGTCATCGTGTGTCCTAGCTGCAGCTTTCCCATTTCATCCATTCACACATGCTCGTCTGTTTTCTGTCTTTCTGAAATCTGTTGAAATCACTTGTTTATGTCTGACTCACCTCACAAAATTTCTTCACGTTAGGAGATTAGTTCTTTTTGTACTTTTCTGCATTTATTCAGATAGGAGGAGGGTCCTGGGAAGGACTGGAAGAAACATGTATGTCTAGTAAGTCATAGTAATCTGAAAGTCTACTAATATAACTTAAAGCAAATATGAAAGAAACCAAACATGAAAAATACCCTTGGTGACAATTTAATACTCCATTGATCAACCATGTCTCTAATCTAACAAAAATGCAGTCTTTGATCTGTAGAAAGGTACAACTGGTGGTATATAAGAATAATTTGATGTTTGTTCCATAGTGGCAATGGTTGTGAACATTTAGCTGAGCTCTCTCACTTGTTTTCCTGATCAGACGCACTGATTTTCTAAGTCAACTGGAGGATGTCTCATCACAAGAGGAGTAAAATGATCTACCAGACCAGGGGAGATGGAACTGTTTACTTTGCTGTCACTGCTCTCAGAGCTCACTACTAAACTCACGTATTAAGCTTAATTAGATTAAGTATGAAAATTTGTCTTTTTTTTTCCACACAAACTATTTTCTGCATTAGGCTATTTTCAAGCACATTAGCATAACTGTAAGGACCAATGAATTTTGAATAGAGCAAATTTGTGTTTAAATCTCTTCACCAGGTGCCATAAGTATAATCTTGGACAAAGTACATTTCACAGGGTTCTTGGGAAGGGTTATTCATGGTACATTTTATATAACATGCAATAAGTACTGTTCAATGGTTTTGATAAATTATTTTCACTATTTTAAAAGTGGTCAAATGCCTGAAATAGAATGAAATGGGATTATTTCCTTTGTATATCTATAAAGTATTCTGTTCAATGCACATATCATTCCAAGGGTCAGTTTTGTTTTTAAACACACACACACACACACACACACACACACACACACACACACACAGAGCACAGTTTACAAAGTAATTTGGTTTTCAACATTTACAGTGTATTATTTTTTCAAAACGTATGAAAAGTACATTTGGAGGGGGTTGTACTATTTTTTTGGATTTTAATTCCAGCACAGTTAACATACAGTGTTGTATTAGTTTCAGGTGTACAACATAGTGATTCAACACTTCCATACATCACCCTGTGCTCATCCAGGTAAGTGCACTCCTTAGTCCCCATCACCCATTTGATCCATCACCCCGTCCACCTCCTCTCTGGTAATTATCAGTGTGCTCTCTGTAGTTAAGAGTCTGTTTTCTGGTTTGTCTCTCTCTCTTTTTTTCCTTTGCTCATTTGTTTTGTTTCTTAAATTCTACATATGCATGAAATCACATGGTATTTGTCTTTCTTTAACTGACTTATGTCACTTAGCATTATACTCTCTAGCTCCAACCATGTTGCAAATGGCAAGATTTCATTCCTTTTAATGACTGAATGGCATTCCATTGCATGCATGCGTGTGTGTGTGTGTGTGTGTGTGTGTGTGTGTGTATGTGTGTGTGTGTGTATACTCATCTTCTTTATCCATTCATCCATCGATGGGCACTTGGGCTCCTTCCATAATTTGGTTATTGTAAATAATGCCACAGTAAACATAGGAGTGCATGCATCCCTTTGAATTAATGCTTTTATATTTTGGGGAGAGGGAGTAAATAGCCAGTAGTACAATTAGTAGATCATAGAATAGTTCTATTTTTAACTTTTTTTAGGAATCTCTATACTATTTCCCAGTCTGCAGTCCCCCCAACAGTGCACGAGGGTTCCTTTTTCTCCACATCCTTGCCAACACCTGCTGTTTTTTGTTTTTGATTTTAGCCATTCTGGCAGGTGCGAGGTGATAGCTCATTGTAATTTTGATTTGCATGAAAAGTAAATTTTGAAAGAATGTGCAACTGGGGCCCTTTTAGAAAACCCATGGGGTAATGAATTTTTTGATTGGCACAGAGTAGTTAGTATGGAAACAAGACAAATTTCCTTATTTAATTTAGTTAAGCTTAACATATTTCCACTTAGTTCAACAGTGAGCTCAGAAGACAGTGACAACAAATATATACACACATACACACATTTGTGAATTTGTGAATTCAGGTAATTTGTGAATTCAGTCGTGTGTATATACATGTATATATACATACAAATTTTCAAATATACATATGTAACTGAGTTCACAAATTTTAAAAACACAGCATGGCAAATATAGGGAGCTCATTCCATCCATTATAACACCCTTAAAAAAGTAGACAAAAAAATAGACATTTCTAGACTTGCAGGTATCTGACCAGGAAAGGATCTCTTACAAGGACTACACATACCCACCCACCTTAACTTTCCCTTTCCCTCGTTTTTTCTAGAGAAAATCCACTGTTCAGGGTGGGAAAGTGTCTGGATCACACACCTCTTCCGTTCAGGGGCCTGGACATGAGGCTGCTCAAATTTCCCCCTCAGCCTCCGTTTATAACTCATTAGTCTCCCCTCAGGAAACTTCAATGGCCGCTGTGGTCACTGATCTCAATGTTGCTTTGCCTCCCAGACACAATCCTCCCTCTCTCCCTCTTCTACGTCCTGCACAGTTACCTCAGACTAATCCTTTGCCCTTTAGCAATTCCTTCCATTCATGAATACAGAGAGAAACAGTGGTCTCAGTTGTGGCTCCTAAGCATTCATGATACACCTGTAATAAAGAGTGAGGGAGAGTCTCCAATTGTGAAGTGAAATTAGACACAGTCGCAAGCCGGCAGCGGGCACCGCGAGAGCCCTTGAGTGGGCCCAGGAGTCCCCTTCAGAGTTTCCACACCGGTCTCCACCTACATCCTCATCCTCCTCTAATTAAACCTGCTTTCCTTAAGCACCGGCATTTCCAAAATAGTCCTTTTCAGTTTTGTTATTTTCCTGTGTTGTTTGATTACTGGTATGAAAACACCCATCATTTTTATAGATTTTCTCTGAAAATGTAAAACAATGTTTCAACAACATTGTGTGTTGGGGGAAGGAGGGAGGTTGGCCTGAGCTCCTAATCCCCATTATGATATTGTGACTGCAAGACAAGGCATTCTGAGTTCCACACAAGTGACTTACAAATGAACTTCCAGAATATAACCCATACTGAAGGAGGGGATTGCCTATATACATTGTTTGAAACCCACTGCAGCTCCACTCCATTAAGCATCAAAAAGTCTGCAACTCCGCATGTAAATAATCAAATTATTCTGCAGCCTAAACAATTCTGCAGCGAGTATCTGCTCATTTTTGTAAGTTCATTTGTTTTCCTTCACCTGGCATAAATTGTTATTCAAACCAGTCACTTAAACCACAAGACTAAATTAATACTAATAAAAATAGTGAGAAGCCACACAGAGAATGTGGAATAGCCAATGTTCCAAGAAGGACAATAACCAAAAATAAACTCATATATAAAACATTGGGCAACTTACGAGATGTTTAAAGACATTTCAAAAAAGTCAGGAAATGAAAGCAATCCTAAGAAATCAGAAAAAAATTTACAAAATAGTAATAAGACACCGTACCTTATTAATAAAGTTTTCTTGAAAGAAGTCTGTGACAGTAACCATTAACGACCACTCATCACCCCTTGCTCTTCCAGCCAGGATTTAGATGGACAAAGAAATTGTTTTTAAAGGTGAAAAAAATTTTTTTCAGATATTTGCCACAAATATAAGTACTCCTATTGACCAACTGATTAGATTACAGCAGCAATACCTATTTGAATAATTTTGGATTCATTTTGATCCAGGAAAAAAAAAAAACGGCGGGGAATGATTATTATTTATACTTGAACATCCTGTTGGAAAATGTCACTTGAATGTTGCTTGAATTATATTTCCTATGTGAAAAAGAAACGGCCACACAAGTTCCTCTAAATCTATAGTGTGTGTCTATGTCAGCAGTCATAGAGACAGGAAAAATTTGTTTCACTTTCCATATGTAAAAAGCAACAACCTTGCTGATTTTTTTTTCTTATTTTATCATGGAAGAAATGACATCCTCCTCCCATCCCCATACACACACATAAAATTATGTTGCTGGCCTCAAAGGTCAATGAACACATTCATGCAGAAAGACATGGATGGCTATTTCTTACCATAATAAGGGCTTGCATATTTGGGCCAGGAGAAATTTGCACAAGGACATATTCTTCTACAGGTAATAGTAAGCAAATTCCTTAGGTTCAAAGGGGAATTCAGTGAAAATATGGTCTAACAGAACAATGCCGTCTAGCAAGGCTTACCTGGGTGGTGCTGTTGGTGTTTGGTGGCAGACCTACACAATTGCTTTTGCCACCTATGTGCCCCTCAAATACTGCCACTGGAAGATTAGTTTCCTTTGCTTCAGGTATGAATCCTGCAGAGGCTGACAGATACAACGTGGTGAGGTGTCACTGGATGTGGGAGAGATAAATGTCAATTTGACTGTGACAGAAGGAGGGCGTTAATGGATAGCTTTATTTGTCGCTTTGAAGCCTACTGATGTGGCAGGAGTTGAGAAAGTGGAAAACTTTGTTTTTGCCTCATGGAATGGGGTTCCTTATGAAATGTGCTTCTATTAAGATACTGCTGCAGTTTGAAATCTGCCTAAATGTGGACAGGAAGCCTAAGTTTGGTTTAATTTTTAAAACGATTTTCTAGACAGTTTCAAGCTCTACATGCTATTTGGAGGCTTTGGGGGCCTAGCTTTCCACTCCCTTTGCTTTTGAGGCAGGTTGAGAAATAAATTATATTGACCTCACATATGAGGAAAAGTAAAAGAGCACAAAAATAAAAAATTAGAACCCTGGGTTTGCGTACTCTTAGATGGCCACATTAACTTTCTGATCTCCCTATCCCTCCCCTGCCAAGTAGAGGTAATAATAGAACCTTACTTACCTCACTGGGTTTTTGCAAAGATAAAATAAGATGATTTATATGAAAGCCATTTATAAACTTTTAACACTAATAGAATTAACTGACCTTTCCAAATTGATAGCAGAAAAGCTCAAAATAGTTTCTCCGAGTTTTTATGGAGAGCAATGTTGAGTAAGTGAGTCAAGCATTTTTGCAGATGAATCCTATGAGGAAAATGTGATCTAAACATTACACTCTAACTCCCTTCAAGTCCTACTTTGACACTAAAGATAACATACACAGAACGATCCAGGCATTCCCCAACGCCAGAAGGAAGAGAAGAAGAAAAATCAGTTTCCAAATGCAGGTGGAACTTCAGCATTGAAATTGTTTATTTTACAATTAGATTTTCTCTTGTAGAAACTCACTGCTCCTTTCTGGTGTTTTATTTAGTGAGAATTAGTTGAATGAAAAAGAATGGAACATGATGTTCACCCTCCTTTCATAAAGTAAATTTCATCTCAAACTGTTGAAAGGAAGATGAGGAGCATGCTTTATCCTTGTCCCTAAGAGCGCTGTGAGCATTCACCAAACTGGTATCTTTCTTCAAATATATTTAGCCCGGTAAGCAAGCAAAGGTGATATATTTGGGACTAGCAGGAATGGTGATTCATTTCACAGTCAGGGAGAGAAGAGACTAGGAATTAATTTCTCAACTGCGTCAAGACACCTGCATGTGTACTGGATATTCTTAAACTCCAGAGGTAGCCCTGTTTTAAAAACCCCGTCCCCAGGATCCTGCCAGAGAAGGACTCTAACTTGAAAACCAGAGCAGAAATGAGAGAGGGAAGACAAGTCTGAAATTAGTATTATTTAAAGAGTGGCACTGGCACCGATGACATGAATAAAACTAATTAGTTTAACATTGTGTCTCCTCCTGACAGTTTTCTTTTCCTTTTTGGATGTAATCAAGCCCATTTCCTTCACTGTCCTAACTCATCACAGGCTTCATTAGAAGCGCAAAGCACAGCCTGCTGGGGCGTCTTTGCCGCGGCTACAGCTCTCTGTTCCCGACTTCGTCAGCCTGCAGGCTCCCCGCACTTGGGAGCACCCGGAGCTCGGGAGGAGCGGGCTCCTGCTTTATTTGTGCGTGTCCTGAGTCCTCCAGCATTCTGAGCCCGTTGCAGATGGCCCGAAGCTGTCAGGGATCAATGCAAGGGTTAAAGAGACCGGGTGTCCCTGGGACTGGACCACAGACCAAGTCTAAAAGCTTCTTTGTTAGCCTCTCACTTAAGCCCCTTTCCTCCGGATTCCAAGTGCGTCTCGCTCACGGGCACAGAGGTGAAGTCCTTCCCTCTCTTTGTTGGGTTCTGTTTGAGTTTGTGGCATTTGTCCGGATAGGGAAAATGTCTGTGTCCCGAAGAAGCGCTTTCACCTGCGATTGAGGTAAACACATGGTGCACTGTTTTGCCAAAAGAGGGCAATGTTGCTGTGCGGAACGTCCTCGTTCTGTTCCCGGGGACCTGGTCTCCGGAACGGTAAATAATCGCGCTGTCTCTTCCCTTTCACCGCAGACAAGTTTCCACATGTCTCTGCGCTCTGTAGTTAATCAGGACTTTGTAACTATCCGTCCTACCTATTAACTGCATCCACTCCCAAATTGTTTAAAGGTTAACACATTTCACTCCATGCATGACTGGCACACACAAGCCAAGTGCTGTCTCTGAAATTCGAAATTCTTCCTTCCCATTTGCCAGGGAGAGGCAGGAGGGGGAAACAACCTGCTTTAGGATATTGTGAAAAGTATGTTTCCTGTTGTCCCTGTTCTCAAATATTCAGTCAGTGTGTGATCTACTCATGGTCTTCATCCGTGACCAAACTGAACATCAAAGGGAGGAAAAAATACATGTTCATTTTCAGTGAATTTACTTCAAAATTAGCCATCGTCTTCTTAGTTGAAACATGATTCCAAATTAACACCAGGATGTTGACAATAATCCTGATAACTGGCCCTCAATTTCTTTTGTGGGGAGTGGGGGAGTGGATTTTGCCTGCTATGATTTTAAATCATTTAACCCCACGGTGAATGCAGGCTTCTGTGTAAGCGTTGTTTTCTTTAGGAAAGTCTACATTAGTAATCTTCCTTTTCAGTAATAAGATGTTGAAATTTTTTTCCCTTGGCAGCTTATTATACTTTAATAGGTTATTTCCACCTATTTTTCATTCCTTTAAAAATCGTAATACAGTTGTTTTCTGGAAGCACAATTTAGGTTTTCAATGGAAGGTTTGTTTGAGGAGCAGAATTCTTGGAATTCTTCTGTCAAAGAAACACTCTCAGTCTATACCAACACACTTGTTTGTGCTTTTGCTCTCTGAAGCAATTGGCAATGAAGCCGGAGTACCGTAGAATGCTCCAGAGCAAGCTGCTCTTGCATTTAATAAACCCACTCGTGCATCTCCTTACAAACATATCTGTGTCTATGTGTGCATATACTGTGTACACACACACACACACACACACACGAGTGTGTGTGCGCACGCACTTGCTTCTGTTTCTGCCTTTGGTTTTTTTTAGTTCAGAGTTCTATTTAAAGTTCATTAGAGGGAAATAATTGTCGACATTTTTCTTGAGCATTAAACATTACTGATCTCATTTCCTAGAAACTGCAACTAGGTGTTTTATCAGAGCCAACAGTCTGAAAATATGAAAATTACAGTCACTAAAATTAAAAATACATTAAGAGAAAGAATTGGGTGTGGAGTGGCAGGTTCCTGGGGCAAGGGACAGTCTTAGATGGGCCTCTTGGTTTGTCCAGTCTCCAAAGTGCCCCATGTTCCCATAGTTAACTGAGCTTGAAAGACTAAAGGAGTCTCCTATCTCAGGAACACCAGTAAAACTCCAAGAAAGCTGTGTCTGCAGGAGGTTCCAGGAAGCCCTTATTTAACATTGACTTAGTTTACCGTGGCTTGGCTTTTTCATTTCTTCTGCGTTAGAGCCTGTCACCTCACGTGTGCTTCCTTCTCCGGCACCTGTCAGCATATGTACATGAGAAAGTCTCCGTTATTAAAAGACTAATAACCGTATTGCAGGTTTCTGAGCCCAAGATTGTATTTTCTTCCTCAAATATTCATTAAAAAATATAGATTGTGTTTTATTGAAAGTGCTCTTTAATGAATGGTATTCCTGTTTGCGTACAAGGGGCCCTTCCAGAGCAATTCTCTGACAGTAATTGTGGTCTGAATTGAGAACGTACAGTAACGGAGTGCAGTTAATGGCCACCCTGTGGATCGAGTGCTCCACTTTTGTCATATCTGGTGACTTTTTAAAATGCAGAAATTAGTTAGGCCAGTAAAGAGTTAATTATGTTCTTGTGTCAGGAAACCCTCAATAAGCAGTCAGAGGGAGGAATTCTTTGTCTTTAATGCAAAACAGAAATTGCAAAGACCATGGCAGATGATAATGTATAAATAGTAAGTGAGCATCTATTGTGTGTGTGTGTGTGTGTGTGTGCACGCACGCGCATGCCGTGTGTTACGTGAGAACAAGTGAAAAGCCTCCCGTAAGTCAGCCCACAACGATAAGGAGCACTAAATGAGTCAGTGGCACCTTTTCATTTCCATACAGCTCGAATAAATAAACAAGACAAACTCCTTTCCAGCCAAATTTCATTTTTTCACTTCTTTACTTTGATTTCATTTCCTATCACCTGATGTTTACTTACATGGAAAATAGCACACCCAACTTAAGAAACGGGTCCTTTGTGTAAATATGGTCTCCATCGTGTCCAGTCAAAACAGACATGTCCATAAATGGGTTAAGATGAAAGAGATGAGGTTTGCAAAGACGAAATAGATGCTGGTATTTGTTAAGATGTAGGAAATAGCAAGCCATAATACTAAAATAATTAAATCTTCTGATTTGTTAGAACTTGAGGAAAAGGGTAATTTAAAAATATATGTGTGTGTAAGACACACACACACACACACACACACATACACACACTTTAGAGTGATCTGGATTATAACTTTGCCGCAGGGAATTCACTCTGAAAAGCAAAAAGCTAACACAGGCAGGAATGGATATTTCCTAAATCTATCCAAGCTTTTGTGAAAGGGAAGCTAATATGTCCTTCTCAAAGTCTTTTCTGAAAGGGAGAAAATCCTTTAAAGGTGGAACATTTGACAAAATTCCTCCGTTACTATTTAGGGTCCCACACCAAGGGGGAGTGGTGCATCACTCAACCAGCCCTGCACGCTACCCCCGACCTCTCCAGAAGCACACCACTAGCCAGGGCTCTGCTTCCTGAGACTGTCCACGTTTTGTTTGGTGACCAGGATTTACACCTCCTTTGAGATGCTAGTTTTTATAAAACCATGGTGCTTAGTAGCCTATTTTGAAAAATCAGATGCTGAGATTGTATCAAGAACCCTGTCATTATAATCATAAGAAAAATCCAGTCCCCCCCCCAAAAAACAATTATTTTTCAATACTTGTCCAAATAATTATTTGATTCATTTTTGCTTTCAACTGATTTGTTTTCATTTTTGAACTGACTACTTTGGCTGGACAGAGTCTGAGTTTCCATGCTCAATTCAGGAGCTGACCTCAGCAATGGCATACGTTTCCTCTGTCTGCAGCACAAAGAACCCTCATATTCATGTTCAAACTGGCACATGAGCAATGTCATTATGATTCAAAGCATTTTATCTAATATTTCAAATCCTTTTCTTTTTTTTTTATTTAAAGATTTTATTTATTTATCTGACAGAGATAGAGACAGCCAGCGAGAGAGGGAACACAAGCAGGGGGAGTGGGAGAGGAAGAAGCAGGCTCATAGCGGAGGAGCCTGATGTGGGGCTCGATCCCACAACGCCGGGATCACGCCCTGAGCCGAAGGCAGACGCTCAACCGCTGTGCCACCCAGGTGCCCCTCAAATCCTTTTCAAGCAGTTTTTACTTCCTGCCTTGCTTGAAATCTTATTTTGGATAAATGAGTTTAATAAGTTGACCAGCTGATTTTCTTTAAAACACACTTAGCATGGTAGAGTATAAAACAAATCGTATTCTCATGCATCGTGTGGATTTGTCCAGCTAAATTCGGATCCTCCCAATCCATAAGGTTGAGGTGAAGCAGGTAGAACGTCACATCATAATGTTGAGGTCAGTTGCGCCGAAAACCTGGCAAATCTCATTTAGATCTTTCACTGAATCAAGTGTGACACATAAATATTGGTTGTATTGGAAAGGTGTATGAAATGGCTCACAAGGGCTACAAATCTGCCATTTGGTGGCCAAGGTAGTGGCTCCCAAATTCAAAGTAGTGTATAACACCGAAGGAGATGCCAATATTACCTGTGCTTTTTTAGAGAGTATTAGTTGCAATGCAAGTGTTAAATGATATGTGAACACTTTAAAAATGTAATCAGGGTAAGTTTCAAGTCCTTTGGAGTGGGGCCTGTCAAATGCCAACATTGCCATCTTTGATCCATGACATAGATGTTTGCATGTTTTGGAATTCATTTGAGGCGATGGTTGTTTTAGGATTGAGACATGGACATTGATACATTTTGGTATATTAGCTAATCGAGGTGAAATGATAATGAATAAAAGGGAATATTCCATTTAAAAAATCAGTATAACTTAAACGACTTTCCAGAGTTAACAGGTCACAACCTAAAGATGTACTGTTCTTCAGTATGATTTAGAAGACAAAGTTTCAGAAAGGTGTTGCGATACAAGAGAAAAATGTACGTGTCCAATACATGTATACTTATATGGACAATTTTGTTCCAGTTCAATTTAGTTTCATAGCATCAATAGTACTTATGTTTGAAGTTGTTTTAAATTTATGTACAGTTTGTAATAACTTCCTCTTTCTTGATGACAAATATAACACAGGGTTTTCAAAGTAGTGTAACTGAAAGAGGGATTTTTTTTATACTCATTTATGAAAGTAGAGCAATCGTTGACTATCAGCAAAACATGTCTATGCAGGGTAAAAAAATATGCCAGTTGTCTATTTAAATAAATAAATAAATAAATAAATAAATAAATAAATAAATAAATAAAAATAACATCTCTTGGCCAGTTACCAGTCAGTGCTCCTATTAGTCTCTGCTTTAGACTGTTGATGATGTGATCCGAGAGTCCTTCTGGCTAGAATATTTGCATCACAACCAATAATAATATGTTAGCCAGTGCCAATACCATTTTCCTGAAGACACCTTCCTGAGACATCAACTCCAAGTATTGTCTTATTTCCATGTTCATGTTTACCTAGAAATTCACTCTTTAGAATTCTGAACACATATCCTAAAGAAATATCTGGGCATTTGGACATTAAAAATCATTGCTAAAAAACAGAATGACACTTAAACATATGTGTTCCCAGAATATGAGTACACTAATATCTGGTATTACAGAATTAAGTGAGGAAATTATAACTAAAAGTATGCAAACTTGTGATTATCTTTATTACCAGCCATATATTAATGAGCACAATAGCATGCTTTCCATTTGCCAAATCTGCTCGCTTGTGTGATATTTTTCTGGCTCAACTTGGAGTTATGCTAAAGAATTTATAAACTGAAAATTGAGTCCTGAGTTCCTCTATTAGGCTATTATTTAAGTATAAATACAATATTTAGAAATGTTTAGTAGAAAGGGGAATGCTCAAGAGATTTGAATACATAATTAAGGGGCAGGGCTGCTATGTCCTAAGCTTTTCCTGCGGCTGCCTTACTGTGTGATTTCAGGTGTCTTCCTCAACTTTTCTGTGCTTTTATATTCATAAAGAAAGCTGAATCATGCTTGGGGGTAAAATATTGCAGCATTTCTGGATAAAAGGTGCAAGAGACACCGTATACACCCTCCCCAGTGAAGTACAAATGTGCGCTGATAATTACATAAAAATAATAATAAAAACTGGAGGACTACTCTAGTTGGAATAGAAATCAATTCCTAAAATGATATCTTGGATAATATTTAACCTGAAATACAGGCTTATATAAAATAATTGAATTCTCAGTCAGTGTGCTGCATAGCACAGGGATTATTAACCATCCTGAATAGGAATATATTTATACAGTGCTTTATACTTTCCAGAATCTCTTCATTTACATCATCTCAACTCTATCCATATCTCAGCATCACATAAATTATCCCTTAAAACTTACCCGTCTTGGCAGCCTACACCACCTCCGTTGTTTCCTCAGCTTTTGAAAAGGATTCCACAAGCCACAGTGAAAATCCGTCTTATAACTTTACAGGCTCAGCTCATATATACGCTTATGGTGGGGATTGATTTCTGAGGAAACATGTTTCCCTAACAGTTAGGCAGGAAGGAACTCGAGTCCTCAGGCAGCCACCCACAGGGAGTGGGGACTCTACTGTGTTCTGTGAGCCCTGGGCTGTTAACACTAGGAAGAAGGGCAGGGGAGGCTCTCTCCTTGCTGTCTGGACTTGATTATCCTTCAGGAAAATCGGCTGCATGGTTATAAAGCTGACAAATTGTGTGAGGAATTGAACATTCGCATTTGCATTTCAGCTAAACCCATCAGCTGCCCTTTGCACTTCTTACCATGAAGCTAGACTAACAGTTCCATCCAAACGTGCATCTTCTGCAGTACCTGGGAGAGAAATCCCTCTTTTCCTCTCCAGCTGATCTCTGTCAGGGCCTGGTGGGGCACCCAGGGATCCTCATGGAAACAGATGTCTACGTGACACCATTGTTAGGTCTAGGTGTTATTCACCGTACGGTTACTGGTTTCTGTTTTTTAATTTTTACTTTAAGGAAAACCTGCTGACCTCTTACATTCCAAAGCAGCCCTGGGGGAATACTCAAGTGTCTCAAAGGGAGAGATTAACCAGGCAACACAAAAATAAGCCCATTTCTTTCCTTTTCTTTTCCCATAATTTCTTTTACTCACCCTGTTTTGCTTCCTTTTCTTTTTAATTATAGTACGTACATCATAAAGTTGAGACGTGGATTAAATTGGTTGGCACAAATCACTTAGAATACTTACTGGCACAGAGTAAATGTTCCAAAATATTAGCTGGCATTATTAAAAAAATCTGTATTCTTTTCCTAAGGCTGCATGAGCAAACACAACAAACTGGGTGACTTCAAATGGCAGACATTTATTGTCTCACTGTTCTGGAGGCCAGAAGTCTGCAATCAAGATATTGGCAAGGCCATGCTCCCTCAGAGGGCTTTGGGAGAGAATCCTTTTTTGCCTCTTCCGGCTTCCGGTGGTCCGTAGCAATCCTTGGAGTTCCGAGGAGGAAGGAACGGCGTATATGCGTTGCTCCTGTGCTCTGTGTTCATATGGTGCTGTCCTTGTGGCTCTGTGTTCACATGGCAGTCTTCTAAAAGGACATGCATGATATTGGATGAGGGGCCCGCCCTACTCTAGTATGACTTCAACTTGACTTTAGTTACATCTTCAATGATCCTTCTTCCCAATAAGGTCACATTCTGAGGTACTGGGGGTTAGGACTTCACCATCTTTGGGGAAGGGGAGTGGAGGACATAATTCAACCTATAACAATATTCTACGTGCAAACTAGCATTCCTGCCTTCAAGGGACCAAAGCTGAACTTCCTCCTCCCACAGGAAGCAGGAAGTGTAGGCAGTCCGATCCTTCTCAGTCACTCCAGTCTCAGAGGATGGCACCACACTCATTTCATTCCCCAGGTCAGACACTAGTGTCGTTCTTTTATTCCTTTCTTTTCTGCACCCACTTGTTCTTATCAGTCATCAACTCCTATGAGGGCTTCCTCATTTCTGTCTCTTCGTTAGTTCTCGTCTCTGCATGTCCGCGGAGAGCACCTTTCTTCTGAGCTACTCAGGTTTCCTAGCTGATGGTCTAGCTGCGCCCTTCTTAAGTAGTCTCCAAGACACAGTCAATGACCACTTTCAAGGGCAAGTCAGATCATGGCAAGACCTTGCTTACAATACTTACTGGCTTTTAATTGCCCTTAAGATCAAGTTCCAAATGTATATCCATTTTCTCGTCTTGGATCTGCTCATTATTCCAACTCTATCCCCATTGTGCCCCTCCAACTCCCAGCCATGCTTGACTATTTGGGGTTCCTCTACCATATGCCGTGTTCTCTTTGTTCCTCGTGTTTGGGTCCCACACTTTTTTCTCTTCCCCCTTTTTCTCTAGCCAATCACTTGCTCCTTCAAAAATCAGCTTAGATATCAAATCTTCACCCAGATCTTTCCTAACTACTCTCGGTAAACCCCTGCCAAGGCTGAAGTAGATGCTACTCCCATGGACTCCATAGCACCCCATAGCCTTTACCTAAAACTGTATGTTTCACGTTGCATTGTGTTTTTCCATTTACTTGTCTGTTCCCCACAGGAGATTATAAATTTCTGGAGGATGGGGCCTGGGAATTAGACATCACTGTATTGTTGCATCCCTAAGATTGGCACATTTATTCATCCATTCAACAACTACTAATTCAATGCCTGCTCTGTGCCAATAACTATACTATACTTTGAGAATGCAAATGATGAACAAAACAGACATTTCTCTTGTACTACAAAACTTTATGCACTGTGAGAAAAATATTAAATTCAATAAGTACTTAAAATACAGCCTAATAAGTGCCTTGATAAGGGTAGTACAGATTTCTCTGGTCTCAGAGTCAGCATGGAGACCTGAAGCATGAACTGAGTTGTCAAGGTAAGGAATAGCAGGTATAGACTGCCAAGAGGAAAGGAATAGCATGTGTGGACACTGCAGTGAGAAGCACAATGGTGAGCAAGAGGCAAGAGCACAAGGTGATACAATCTTGAAGGCATTTCAATTTACGTTAAAATGTTTTTAATGTATTCTAAGGAAATTGAGAAAATACGAAAGGATATCCCATATTAGAATGACTTGTGGATCTATAGTTCAGAAATGTCACTGAAGCAATTACGTGGATAACTGATTGAATTGGGACAAATTTACCAGTTACTACTATTCAGGTGATGGGAAATGGAGGCCTGGCCTAGAACAGGGACAATATGACAGGAGAGAAGTTAGGCAGCCTGGATCAATAATTAAGAGGTAGAAAAAGAGAATTTGGTGATTGTGGTAAGAAAGACTCAAGAATAATTGAGAGATTTCTGGACTTGATGTATTTGGATGGCATTCACTGAAATAAAGAATTTTATACAAAGTACAGAGTAGGACCATATATACCAGCGATGATGCAATTTCAAATGTGAGGTAGGGACCTTGCAAAGTCCGGGAGGGTGCAGGCAGGAAAACATATCCAGGAGGCAGCTACGTACAGGCCTAGCACTCAAGGAAAAAATTGTGACTGAAGGTATCTATATGTCTTATTCATTCATTCTAGAATACAGGTTCTCATCACTGGCTGTGTATTAAAACCACCAAGGGATCTTTTTAAAAAAGCAATAAAACTATGCCTGGTCCTCATTGCCAAAGATTCTGATTTAATTGGTCCCAGGCATTAGTATTTCTTAAAAGCTCCTCAGGGAATTCTAAAATGAAGCCTGGGTTTCAAACCAATGCTCTACAGTAAAAACAAACAAACAAACAAAATCCTTACTATGGACCAAAGAAAGGTATTGTGCAAATCAATATAAGTTTTGTTTTTCAGGCTCTTCCCTTGCCTCTTCACACATTCTATACATCCTGAGTCAGAAACCCTGATCTCCTACTTCTCCAGATAAGCCAAGGATTGACACACTCCTTTGCCTTTACCTGTGTTCCTCGCCTGCTCAAATCCACTTCCTGGCCACTTCCCTGAATTCCTATTCACTCTTCAAGGTCCAATTCATATGTCACCTCCTCTCTGAAGCCTTACCCAACCCATCTGGATACAGAATTAATCTCCCTCATTTATCACATCATATCATAATTATTTGATTGCATTTTAACCGGATCATTAGAAAGACAGTATTGTGCATTCTTGGAAATGTCAATGAAAGAAGGAAAAATAAAGAGCATGATTACAAGGTTGTTTTCTTCACTGAAAAAAAAAGGCAACTTACATTTGCATAGCACTTTCATAAACATTTTATTTAATCCCTCAGCAAGCTTGTGGATTAGCAGGGAAGTATGACTTCTCTCATCAATATTAGGGATTCTTCCCTCTACTTTTCTAAACTATTTTTTAAGAAGACCTCTTTAAATAGGTTTGCTACATTTATTTTTCCTCTTATTTTACTATAATACAAAATTGAAGTACTGCTAGAAATCCTAATTTTCAAAACAGCTTATAAAGAATTTTTTTTAAAAGATTTTATTTATTTATTCGACAGAGAGACAGCCAGTGAGAGAGGGAACACAAGCAGGGGGAGCGGGAGAGGAAGAAGCAGGCTCCCAGCGGAGCAGGGAGCCCGATGCGGGGCTCGATCCCAGGACTCTGGGATCACGCCCTGAGCCAAAGGCAGACACTTAATGACTGAACCACCCAGGCACCCCACTTATAAAGAACTTTTTAAGTTGAAAACAAACTGTTTAGATTCTGTGCTGGCTCTTCTTTTCTTGTGGCCACCAGTCAACTCTCAAGCATGATCCGTTCTGTTCTCAGAAGGGAGAGCCTCCCTGTATCGACAATATCACCAAGCACCTTTGCCCTTTGACTTGGCCATGTAGGAACATGAGTGGATGATCAGAGGCATGGGAGAGTGGTGTAGGGTTGCCAAGGGTGACTGCGTCCTTTGACTGAAGGCCATGGGTCCCCTTCAAGACAGCCCTCGCCCTACAACCCGCTCTGTAACTGCCCTTCCCCCTCGTTCCTCAGGCCTGCAGTGGTATTTAAAGTGTTCTTACTAGTAAAGTATACAAGTCACTATATGGGGCACTATATTACCTCTTGTGGTTTTTCTAAGCCCTAGGCGTACTTTTCTAAATAGTTCTTTTATTAAACTCTTTTTAAATTATCCTGCTTTGACTGTGCCATTTGCTACCTGCTGGAACATTGACTGATGTTAGCCCCAAATTTATACTGGTTTAAATCAATGCTTTTTCAAAAAGAAAACATGATTTTCCATTTCAAAAGGATATGTGATTTTAATACAGCATACACTTTTGCTGATCTTTAATATTCTAAATTATGGTGGTTCTTAGTAAAAAGTGGCATTGAACAGTCACTGGACAGTTTTATAGAATAAATTGTAGGTGGTTAATAAGACCCTCTGACATAATCATTCTGTTTGTGGTTATTAAACACTAGCCTTGGTTTCAGTGGGAATAAACCTTCAGATATATTATCTTCCATCATAACATAAGTTTTATGATATTTGAGAAGGTTTTATCTTTTAATGGTTGGATCTTTCTTAACAAATTTCAAAAGATTAAATACAGGATATCAACTGATACAAAAAATGTCATTGCTGTTTCACAACAATTTTCTCTCACCTTAGATAGACTATCCCATTTCCAGGAAATATTTATGTCATACTGGAAAAACCCACTCATTTTTTGACTGATTCATTTATTCTTCAATAAATCTTTTTTGAGCTAAGTGTTCTGCTAGGCATAAGGAAATGCAGCTGTCAACTAAAGTAGACACAATCCCTGACCTCCTAGATCATAGAGTATAGTATAAAAATTACGCATTATGCTGAATTTTTAAGGGTCATCAAAGTTTTTGACATGCAAATGGCATATATTATTTATGTGCTAAAAAAGAAGGCTCAACAAAGGGATAATCAAAACCTAGGAAAGATAAGTAAGTAATTGAGCTACCAAGGGATTTCTTCAACCTATAGAACCCTCTTTTATATCTAGATAGTGAGAACATTTAAATAATTGAGTCAATGTGTGAGTAGTCCAAGCAAAGTTAACATTTACAACAAAAATGTACAGCTAAGTGGTTAAGGACTCAGGTTTGAAATCATAGCATCTGTTGTCAAATCTTGCCTCTATTTGTGGTGGTTCTATGACCATAACCAGATAGTCAACATCGTAAACCTCTTTTCCTCTCTGTGGAATGGAGATACTAAAATATACCTTCCTCTAGGGTGTTTGGAGTACTGTATGAGTTAATACATGTGTAATACGTAATCTAGAGATTAAGTGCAAAATAAATATTATAAATTATTATTATTAACAGGACTAAGAAAAGACTTTAATATAAACTTAGTAATAGCTGAAGGAAATCCACACACTAAACAAATTCTTGTGCCAAAAAGATCAATTATAATACAATTCAGCTTTGTTTTAATAACAAAAGGAAAAAAACATTAAAAATATTAAATATATGTCCCTTATTTATTTTTGTGTATACAATAGATATTGTAAGAGCACTTCTTGAAAGGATTATGGCAATAGAGATTGCTAATGTAAGCAATATTCAATTTATGCACAGACGAATCAATCTCAATCAACACCTCCTTACTCAGCTCATCTGATGAACCACTGCTCTCCATTCCTTCCATGAAAAGTTGTGATGTTTGCTCACAACATTTTCAATACTGGTGCTGATAGGTTACCAGCTGAGAAGATGAACCCAACAGTTGAGATGAATGCCTCCTAAGAATTAGTTACGTTTGTTCCCAAACCTATTTATTTCGAGTGCATGCTGTTATAATTATGTAATTTCATATGGTTAACTAGTGAAATATAAATATAGAAAGATAGGTATTTCTTTTAAAACACCCCAAAGATATTTGGAAAGAATTAGTTAGAGCTATTTTAAAAGTATTATGTCCGTTTGTATGTGAATGAAAAAATAACTTGAAATTTTTTAAAATGTTGAACAACTCTGCATATAGGTTGGCTTACAAGTTCTCGTTTCAATTTTTAAAAGCCAACCTGGAAATTGTTTGCCTATGGGTGTGATTTTTGTAAAGAAGACAATGCAGACTTCCAATCAAGGACCTATATTAAAAGAAATGGCTTAAAAACTGCATTGAAGGGGCGCCTGGGTGGCACAGGCGTTAAGCGTCTGCCTTCGGCTCAGGGCGTGATCCCGGCGTTCTGGGATCGAGCCCCACGTCAGGCTCTTCCGCTGCTTTGTTCCCTCTCTCGCTGGCTGTCTCTCTTTGTCAAATAAATAAATAAAATCTTTAAAAAAAAAAACTGCATTGAAGATTGGCAAACACATTTAAATTTATAGTTTAAAATCAATGTTAAATATTTTTATGTACCTTTAAAAAAATCTCTTTTTAAATTATCTTTTCAATTAACCTCTGGAATACTGCTCCCAATTTCACTAGAATAGAAATTTCCACAGTACTACGTATTCGATCCTTATCATGTGCTACTTTATATAACCATGCCATTGTTCATCAAATCAACTCTCCTTTTTCTGGGCACACAGCTGCATCATATTTTCCAGGCTCCCTTGCACTTTGGTAAGGTCAAAGGCTAGATTTTGTTTAGGATCTTAAGAGCAGGGACACCTTCTCAGGCTCCTTCCTTGCCATTAGCCGGACACAGATGACACTGAGACCTTAGGGACCAGTGGAGTCACAAGATGGAAGACTGAATCACCACACAAAGGAAGGCCACCTGCCAAACAGAAATACATGTATCTGTTCTATTTAGTTATTATTTATTTAATAAACAAACATTTATTGGGAACCCAGTATATCTTAGACACTTTGCAAGGTATAATTAAAATAACCAAAAAGACAAATCCAGTAACCCAAATTACTATAGTCAGGGAACCAGCTATACAGGTCTCCACAAACCTAATTGCCATAAACTCCCATTACCCTCAAAGAGTCCCTGAGCTATTTCTAGGCCTTCTTAGCGCATGGCTTTTCAAACATCTGTGGCCATGACCACAAGTCATGACCCAAGATAACCATGTGAAAGTTTACAAAAACAATACTGTGCTTAGCCTTAATATACTGATATTAAGTATTTTATACACTGATATTTTTATTCTATTCTATTCTAATCTATCTAGTCCATTCTAACCTCATTTATCCTATTTCATTTTTTGAATGGTGGTATCACCCAGGGAACTGATTTCATTCCCCATCAATGAATAGTAGCCTATATTTAGAAAGTACTATTCAAGAGGGCTCTCTCTCATGGATTCAGATTCTGGCTTTCTCCTCATGTATTCTGCACTGCTCGGCTTGCTGAAGATGCCCTTCCCTTCCAAGATTCTCTGTTATGAACAACTTTCCATTCCATGTGATTACCTTAATAATGCCACTCCAATCTTGAAAAGGATACAGCTTTCCTGTAGCTGCTTTTTCTGAACATAGACATGTGTTTTGCAATTTTTCTTAACAAAATATACACAGAGTCTTATTTTTGACAAGATTTTGCTGAAGGCTTGAGTATAAAGAAAGTACGACTCTTAGGAATGGTAACCCTGATGAACTATTGAGGTTACAATATTATTATTCCTGGGAATGCTTCTATGCTAATCTTGTGGCAGAGGGCGTGGCTAGAGTATAGATGAAACCAATGTGGCCACGAGCTAAAAATGGTGAAGTTGAATGACAGGTACAATAGGATTTGATATGATATTCTCCTGTTTCTGTATGTGTGTGAAGTGGGTCATAATAAAAGGTAAAAAACAAAACAAAACAAAAAAAGCAGGGGTAGAAAGAAAAAACATAATATACAGGGAGGGAGGACAAGAGAAATAGCATAAGAAAGGAAAAAAGAAAGAGGGAAAGAAAGGAGAGAGGCAGGAAGGGAGGGAAGGAGGAAGGAAGGAAAAAAAGAAGGAAAAGATAAGGGGAAGTGACCACTCATAACCCATATGTCAAATTTGATCTCAGAATGCCTGAGTCAACTCCCTATAGCTTCTGTGTGGCAAGACCTAATGTTTTCCCATCTCTGCAAAGAATATGCCCTTGTCGTACATCTGGATATTTAAGAGGACCACCAACATGGCTTTCTCTGGTTAAAAAAAAGAAAAGAAAAGAAAAGAAAAGAAAAGAAAAGAAAAGAAAAGAAAAGAAAAGAAAAGAAAAAAAGACTTCTTCTTCAAAGGTGGGGACAGCTGGTAACTTTTGAATAGCCAGTTTTCAGCTTTGAAAATTTCGAGGTCTAGATTCCATAGACATATATGCACATGAATATATATGTAATGGCTGTTCCTTCTATATACAGAGTCCCTTAAAATCCTCTCTGAAAGAAACTACTCTTCCCTGCCTCCCCTAAGTTTAAGAAACCATAGAATACTGCACATTTGCTTTTCCACCCCCTACCATTTTAGACCATTGTCTAAACAAAACTTCCCAAACATTTCCTCTCTAGTTTATACACATGCTCCATACCCTCAGTACTACTTGTTCTGACCTAGAGGCTATTTCACCCTATATGAAAATCCTACAATTTGACTTGTTATTACTACCTGTGGTTAGATTATATTTTAGTTGTTTAACAAATATTCTTTCTTCTTCCTCCCACCCTGCCTCCAGAGAAAGAGTATATTTCTCTGTCCAGCTGACTTTGGTCTTGGTCATATGACCTGTTTTGGCAAAGGGGGTGTTAGGAGATGTGATGTGATCAGAGACTTCAATTATCTTGCATGATTGAGTGTGCCTTCTAGAGCCCATACATTTTGCCAAGAGAAGAATATGTCTCTGTTAGCCACTGACCAGCCCAAGGAGAAGGAAAGACCATGGAGCAAACCTGTATTTAACCCATAGGTTGAAGTTAAGCTTAACATAGATCCACCAATTCATCCGCTCTCTCTCTCTCTCTCTCTCTCACGCACACATGTGTGTGCATCTGAAATGCAATTTTTAAGACCAGAGAAAGAGACATGTTTCCAAAAGAATTGTGGGTGTGGCTTTTTAATACTGGAATTTGGAATCAAATATAGAGAAAACAAACGAGGATTTTGAGCTAAACCCTGGCACTAGTGCTACCAATACAGACTGGAACAAAAAGAGACTGAACCAGTTGGAAAGGTAAAATACCTCTCAACTCCCAATTTTCTACAAGGTGAATGTAAGTTGAGTAACTTGTTCAGCAGCCAAGAAAGGCATATTTTTCAAAGGCTTCAGCTTCATAAGCTGAACTGGCCAAGGATGGTGACTGAAAAGGAAGGGTAGATTCGAGAGCCATGGAGCGTGATGAACTGATAGGGACTCCTAGGGAGGGTATCTGGGACCTGGCCAAGTAATATCCTCTACCATAGGAAACCTGGTGACATTACACTAGCAGAATTTAAGAACGTGAAGTGAGTCTGACTGCGGCATGTGTCCCATTCTTCCCCCTCTTGCACGAGTTCACCATAATTATCTTTCCTTATTCCAGTATTGTTTTGAGTTTGCATGTGTTAGATAAGAGATTGGGGGCAGAAAACTTGTCCTTTAAGTGTATAGGACTCCACACTAGCAAGACCCACAGCTGTACCTATATAGGTAATAATATCCTAGACTTCAAGCCTGATGTCATGATTAGACGAAACTTTGGGGTTTCCAAAATGGATCACAGAGTATTTTGCACATGGGAGGGACAGTGAATATTATGAACAGGACAGATTATTTTTCAGCAAATATTCACTTTCTCTCTACCACCTCAACTCCATGCTGGAAGTACCAATCTCAATACCCTTGACTTCGGACTTAGCAAATATGATTTGTTTTGGCCACCAGGATGTTGGCTGGCATGAAGCTAAAAGTGTGCTTGTACAGTCAGGCTTTCCCTCTCGTGTTCCATCTTTTGCCATGAGAATAGGTGGTCCCCAAATAGATGAGAGTTTTGTGAAACCGACTTGAACCCAGTCCAAATCTTTCAGTCAAGCTCTACTGAAACCAGCCAAGATCAGCTGAGCTCAAGACAACAGGCAGACACATGAGTGAAAAACAGCTGTTTTTTTGTTGTTGTTGTTTTAAGCCACTGGGTTTTGGGCTCGTCCACTACATGGGATTATGGTAACTCATACCTGAAAAATATACTATCCTGACCCCTAACTTCACTTTCAGCACACCAACATCCATGTCTCTGATTTTTTCAATACCCTGGCAGCACGATTCCTTGATGGCCATTCTAATTAAATGGAGGAATGTTTAGTTTAGCCTGGACTTGGGAGTCGGACACATAAGAATTTGAACCTCAACTTGATCATTTTCTAGTTGTATGCCTTTCAAAAATGACCTATCCTTCTTGAATTTTAGTTTCCTTATCTAGAAAATAAGCAAGTTTATACTTCATTCATATAATAGTTGTGAGGATTAAGTGAAATACACAAAGTCGATGAATAAATATTATACCTCTACTATATGCTATACAAGCATACCTCATTTTATTGTGCTTTGCATTCCTGCACTTGGCAGACTTGCATTTTTTTTTATTATAATGATTTTTTAGTCACCATACAGTACATACAGTACATCCCCGGTTTCCGATGTAAGGCTCGATGATTCATTAGTTGTGTATAACACCCAGTGCACCATGCAATACGTGCCCTCCTTACTAGACTTGCATTTTTTATACAAATTCAAGGTTTGTGGGGACCCTGTATTGAGCAAATCTACTGGTGCCATTTTTCTGACAGTTTTGCTCACTTTGTGTCTCTGTGTCACATTTTGGTAATTCTGTCAATATTTCAGACTTTTTCATTATTATCATATTTGTTATTGTGATCTGTGATCAGTGATTATGACTTATTGAAATGATGGTTACCATTTTGAGCAATAAAGTATTTTTTAATTCAAATATGTACTTTTTTAAACATAATGCTATTGCACACTTAATAGACTACAGTATAGTGGAAATGTAACATTTATATGCAGTGGGAGACCAAAAAACTCAGTTGACTCACTTTATTACAATATTTGTTTTATTGCCGTGATCTGGAGCTGAACCCGCTATATTGCTGAAGTACGTCTCCATAACACATGAGGCTTCAGATATAAAGAATTCTGCTCTCATGTAGATTGAAAACTAGTAAAGAATTCAGACTTAAACCCATTTCCAAAAACAAATTAAGAGACATATATTGGTCCCCACCAACTTTAAAGTCGAGCAAAGAAGTCAGGTTTGAGCTCCTGAGCAAAAAGAGAATAAAAGTCCTAGCAACTCACATCACATCATGCCCGCTGGGACCAAACCTCACAGAGCACCATCCTTTAGAGAAAGGTTGGAAACAGGGTCAGTCACAGGGTTGTGGGCGCCATTTCCCATTCATTCTATAGCAGCACAGATACAGAGAAGCCAGACAATCATCAGACTCCCGGGAAAGGTAAATTCTTGTGGGGCTTTTAAGCTGCATGATTAAGATGGAACCACTTCCACTAATGGTTTGATCAGAAGGGCATGATCAAGGATATGACATGGTAGAACCCTGACGTAGGCCTTCTCTTGCAAAGTTTGTGTTTTGATTTAGAATAAAACAAGCTCCTCTTCTGCTGTGATAACGTTTGTGGTTCAAGGTTTACTGTTCCTGCTGAAGGAAGCAAGCCGGAGGAGGGGTCACCACATTAATATTCATGGTTGTGACTGAGATCCAAGCCATGGAGTTGACCAAGATTGATGGTCTTAAGCAGTGGGCCTTACCAGATTCCATGAAGCTTTGCAGGAAGCCTCCTTCCATGGCAGCCTACAGAGATCCATCCTGTACCATTTGTCTTACATCTCAGTCCATGCCCTGATTCTAAGGGGTGCCCACTCATCATCAAGACACCCTGTGAGCAACACTCCGCATTTCAACCTATAATATCTGAGCTGCTGGCCCCTGATGGTCTTGTAAGAAACACTCGAGGACAGTGAGGAATTCCAGTTGACCATATTCAGTGTGTATAAATCACTGACATCAAAGTAGGCAAGAGAGAGGCATTTATAACATTAGCCTAGGAAGCATGTATTGTTCAGGTCATGAAGTTTAACCACACTGGTGTCTGGGTTGCAGTCCTGAGGTCTAAGAAATGCTACTAGGACTTATAACATTGCTCCCAAGTCCATTTCAGTGATTGAGGAATTTATTTATTTATTTTTTCCTGAAGCAACGACAAGCTACACTCCTTAGTAGGCTTGCTCAACCTTAGGTGCTATGATCCATGATTGACAGTCTCCAATTCAGAACTAAATCTTACCTCAAAACTCTAGTCCAAGGGAAGGTCCTGACTGACAGAATCAGTCAGCTGCTGTCACTCTTCTTAGCACCAAGAAGTGACGCTGGCTCTGATCTCTTGCTTCATATGGGATAATCCCCATTAGATCATGAGAGTCTACTTCCCAGACTCTCTTTTCTGACTTTGGTCTACAAGCAAAGTCCTCACTTACAGATTATATTTATGTATGTTCCTGGTTCACAAAGCTGTTCATCTTGTTCTTGCAACTGACTGTTTCTTTTAGGAAATATCTATCACTGCTTGATGTTTGGAGGGGTGTGTGTTGGGGGTATGTTTGCTTAGTTTTTTTTATGCATGAACTCCCGAGACACCTACATTGAAATCTCCTTATATTCCTTTTTATACTCAAGCCAAACCATGGGCCTCTTTATTTCTCATGTGTCCTTATTTTCCTGTCTCAGTGCCCATGCTCTTCACTTTTGTAAATGGTCTTTCCCTATTCTGTCATTCTGTTCAAATTGTGTTAGTTTTAGCTTATTTAATTCTCAAGCTACTTTCAGAAAGCCTTCCTTATTCCTACCAGCCAGGATTAATAATACAGCTCTGACTTCGTAGGACACATTATCTTTCTATCTCTTCGAGAACCCTTTAAATATTCTTTCCACAAATGTTTAGGGGTCTGTGCTGTGTCAATACATGTCCTTGGTTCTGCCGCTAATGGAGGTGTGACTCCTCCTTTGATGTCTTGTATGTTGTGCCTATTTATGCACATGATTTCTTTCCCCTATTGAAATAAAAGTTCCTTGAAAGTCAAAAAGTCTATTTTATTCCATTTATTCTGGTTTGGCCTCTTTGCAAAAGTGATTCTCACTGAATTAATACAAATTGGATAAAGGAATAAATTCACGAATAAGTCAGGTATTATATTCTCAGCCCCATGCAATATAATTTACTGAGAGTGACCATGTTTTCTACATTTTGGGCTCTCAGGGTCTAGAAAAGCAGTCTATTATATAGTTACATTCAACAAATAATTGTGGAGAATGATAATGGTGATATTTCGATTCATATTTTAGTCAACTGAGGTGTGCAAAAACTCATCACAATATAAAGTATATTTTTAAGTCATCTTATTATCAATATTTTGTATTGAAAGTTATGGATTGAAAGATACTTTTTCCATTTGTGTCTCAATACTGAGCTAGAACAACTTTGCTCCTTTTCTTCATTCTATGTGTAAAATTTTGTCCTCCTTCAGGATTTTAATCAATCTCTCTTTCCCTCGTTGTGCTAATTATTTCTTATTTTATCTTTACCTTTATATAAAGTCCTGCAGAAAATTATTTGAAGACTCTGTTACTGTTTTTCATATTCCAATTGGATTTCCCAATTCTGATGGAGGAAATGCAGATGTCTTTCTTCTAAATTCTCATATTTCTTCTTTTAATGTTCTCTGTGTAGTTTCCTCTCATTCCTCTGCCATGGGATTGCTGGAAAGGTGATTGTTGGTTCTAAACAATACCTGTTTAAACCCCAGGTAAGTAAGGTTTTCGATGAGAATCATATTCTTCTTAAGATACCTGAGGACACTTTATTTATCTTGCTAGTCATAATTTTCTAGAAAAAAACTATTTTATATTTTAATGTTCTTGACTTCTTCATACTATCCGCAGATTTCAAAAGTTACACCCATAAGGGTTACATTAAGAGTTCTCAGAAATTATCAGACTCAAGACTACTGATTAAATACTTTTCAGAAGACAGGAGTTTTACAGGGTGAGGGGAATATGTGGGTAAGATAATTGAATGTAGTTACCTTAATCTTTATAACACACTGCTTCCAACTTCATTGCCTTTTATTCCTTCAGCTTCCCTGACACTAAAGCACTTTCCATTTGTTCAGTGAAAATTTAATAAAAGGAGAAAACTGCTATGTTATTTTCCCAAGTGTTTACTGTGTGCATTTCTCATTTGCCAATGTTTTGATTGGCAGCTTTATATGACCCTGGATTTTAATTTTATATGAAATTTGATGGGAAGTATATTTTAGAAGTCATAATCAAAACTGACTGCTGCTCCCCTGTATGTGTCTTTCTAAGGAAGCTTTTGTTTCCCTAAGTGGAGATTGATAGTCCTGAGACACAATGAGAAGGATATGCATTAACAGGCCGCGATCTCTTGCTATTTGTGGAAATAAATAAACAATTGCAAATCCTTTGAAACATGACTTAGGTGGAAATAATTTAGTACATATTTGTTACATTTTTATAAGTTTCCTAAAATTTCCTTGGATGGCTTTCATTTTTGGTGCTTTTTTTGGGGGGGGGGGAATTGGAGGAGGGTCTTTTGAATGCCTTCTGACTAGATAGAGCATAGAGCAATGCGGGCAATGGCCATACAATGAGGGAGCTCTTTGCATTACTGCCTTTGATATTTGTCCTCAGGACTATCTGTTCTATGATCTCTAGGCTCCAGCTAGGGCAAGTGCAAGTTTGGCCCATAGACCAGAGCATTGGCAGCCCTGGGCAACTTGTTACAGACTCAGGTCTCACTGCAGACCTACCCTACAGAATCTGTATATTAAAAGAAACTTCAGGTGGGGGCGCCTGGGTGGCTCAGTCGGTTGAGCGTCTGACCACCTTCTGCTCAGGTCATGATCTCAGGGTCCTGGGATCTAGTTCCTGAACAGTAGGGAGTCTGCTTTTCCCTCTGCCTCTCCACCACCCCCCAACAGCTTGTGCTCTGTCTCTCAAATAAATAAATAAAACCTTAAAAAAAAAAGTAAAAAATATGGAAATAAAAGGAACCTCAGGTAATTCCCAGGCCTTTCAAATTTTGGCAGCCCTGGGCAATTTCTAGATAAATCTGTTGTATAATTTCAGACCATTCCCACACCTTTTTTAATCAGCAGATTTTAAATGTTTCTCATGCCCCAACTTAGCTCCTCTACTGTAAAGTTCATATGGTCCAGTCATCCAGTGTCAGAGAAGGAAGTTATCATTACAGTGGCAGGGAAGAGCATCCCAAATTTCCAGCTAATATGAAGCTATCACTGTTTGCGTCATTGCTTCTTTATTTTAACTATATGGATGAACAAACTGTCCAAACTCTATCACATATATCCGAATCTCTGAAAATAGGGTGAACTAAACATAATTTAATCTTTTCTTAATAAATACTGGTTATTATTATGAACTTCAACAATAACACTGATGGAAACAAAAATAAACTTAAAAGTTGGTGAGTTATTCTGGCATTAATAAATCTTTTAGGACTTTCCACAGACTACTACGCTGTTTTAATTCATTTCTTTCTTAATTTAATTAATTTCTTTCTCCTCCGCCCACCCAACCTTCGTAGTAACGTCACTATTTCATTAAGTTTCACCGCTCTGAGCGGGATTGCTTCTTCCCACTCATGCTATGACTTCTGCTTACTCACACGGCTCTCCCCTTTATTGTAGCAGGTCGCTCTTTCTTGCTTTACTGTGTTTATTTTTGCTGTTGTCTAGAATATTTCTTTTCCTTGTTTTTGCTTTTTCTTTCTGCTACATATTATCCCGTCTGACAATTTTATGTTTTTGAATTGCAATATTTAGTTCATTTACATTCAAAGTACATAATGATATGTGTAAGTTTATATTTACTATCTATATAACTATTCTAGCTCTATATCCACATACTTCCATTGAACCACCTGTTCCATGCTCCTTTGTTCTTGCCTAATTTTGTATTAATAAAATTGCTTTATTATTTCCCCTCTACAACTTAATAATTTTAAAATGTTGATATTATTGTTGTGGTTACCCTAGATTATAGCATACATGTTTGATTTATTGAAGTCTTATAAAAATTATTAATTTTACCACTTTCCAAATAATGTTAAAATTTTAAAATATTTTAATTCTATTTACTTTTTTAAATTATATTTTATTATTGTCATGTATTTTAATCTTATTTATTTTTTAAAAATTCTACATACATATATATTTTAAATTCTCAGATATGTTACTATTGTTTTCACATTGTTATGTTGATACATTGTTATTATATTATGTCCAGTCAGTATCCATTTGGATTTACCCACCTATTTATCCTTTTTGTTGCTGTCCATTTCTTTGTGCAATTTTATGTATTTTTATACTTCTCAGATCGCAATTTTCTTTTAGCACTTTATGATGTCATTCTATTGTCTTTTGCTTCCATCATTTCTGTTGATGAGTCAGCTGTCTCTTTCATTGTTGCTCTGTTGAAGATAATATTCTTCTCTGGTTACTTTTAATTTTTTTTCCCTCTGGTTTTCAGTAATCTGACTCTATGTGTCTAGGTGTGTTCTCATTATATTTGAGCTGCTCAGGCTTATAGAATGTCTTGAGCCTGTGGGTTGGGGTACTTTGGGAAAATTCTCAGCATCATCTCTCCAAATATTACTTCTACCTCATGCTTTGTTTCCATTATTTCTGGGACTCCAGTAACACATACGTGAGACATTTTCCTTTTGTCACAGAGGTTCAGAGGTTGCAGAAGGAATATCTGCTTCCGAATGGATTCAAATAGTCCACAAAGGAAGGGTGCTGCTGAGGCAATAAAATCAGAGAGGAGCCAATACAAGGAAACAGAACCTCAGAAAAATGAGATAATATGTGAAACTACTTTTACTCGATATTTCAGGTTCTTGACATGGGGAAAAGACTGAGAATCCAGAGTTCAAAGTGTCCACTTTCCATACATTTCACAAGTTGCAAAATCAAAGAAGAGACTTAATTAATTACTTAATTAATTACAGGAGCATGGTCAGATTTCAAGTCCTGTTTTCTCATGTCCTGTGGTACAATAATGTGGTGAACATAGCATTGGCTCTAAATTTAAATAAGTCTGCATTTGAATCCTGGCTCCACTATTAAGTATATGACCTAGAATACATTAGATAATCCCTCAGAAAATGTTTAGACATATTTAAAATGAGAATAATACTAGTAGAAATATTTTGAACAACTGAATTAAATATGCTCGGCACAAAGTCGGCATTCAAAATGGCAACTACTTCTAGTGAAGAATGCCTAAGTCATCATCGTTGACTTTTACGTGATTGATGAATTAGTACCAGGTGCTTTAAAAATAGTACCGTTCTTTGTGCTGAATCAGAAGCCTCTGACGGAAACCTTGCTGTAATGACTCAGATGTGAACTAAAAGACAGGAGTGATATAATCTGTTTTCTACATGACCAAATTTGTCAGCTATCTAGGCTCTTATCTGTAGATCTGGGTGTGGTTCTGTAGGAATGTGAATTCTCAGACCTGTTGTAGTTCTCATTTTACCTTACCTTACTTCATCTCATTTTAACTTACCAGCATTTCTTGATCCTACGTTAACTCATGCTGGAGACTAAGTAAGATACTAAGACAAAGAACTTTATTGGAAACAGGGAAAAAATTGTTTCCGTAGGCTCGTGTATCACACCTTGGTCATATTTGTGAAGTTTGGGGTGTGTACGTGCTTTAATATTTATTAAGCATATACTGTGTGCCAGACACTAGTCCACTTATTTCACATCTATTAATATGCTTTACTCCTCATAACAATGTTGTGAGGTAGTTACTATTACAATCTTTATTTTGTAGATGAGAAAACTAAATTGGTATTTTAAATAGTTTTTCCAACATTTCACAGTGGGGATGTCATAGATCTAGGATAACAACTCCAGTGGTCTAGTTCTTAATCACTATTAATAGTGGCTTTCACAATTACTACTATTTTCATTATGAACATTACCTGAGGGTTTGGAATATTGGCTGGTTAAAATCTTACTCATTAAGGGCAGGAAAAGGAATGTTTGTAGGTTTTGTTATGACTAAACTGGGAAATTCATTTTCTTGTTATCCATACCGAATTTAACAAAAATTCCCTGGGGAAAACCATGCTATTCTTTTAAAACTATATTGCAACTAATCTCAATGTCAGATAAGTACATCTACCCCAAAAGTGCATAAAAATATACACTGGGGAATTTTTATCATAATGTGACATTTTTTAAATGCTCACAGAATAATAGCTCCACATTTGGTAGTCTTCTATGTCTAGTATGAAATGCTTTCCTGGATCTATTTTTTCAATAGTAAATTTTCAAAAAGGGTTATTATTATAAAAGAGAAGCCCCCTGAAATTATGTCATTTTAATTCACTCCCTCATTCACACCAACTCATAACATGGGTAGGGAATTTTCTTGTATTTCTGCCATGTTCATAATTTATTTAATTGGAAAATCTCATAGTCATATTATGAAAAGTTTTAACAGTGTACTTACACCTTAAAAAGTATAGAAAAATTAAAATTCTGTGAAATAAGACCCTAACCATACAAAATAGGAAATTTGATATTGTCAGCAAGTGTTCTGGACACGTGAGTATGACAGCCAGTCTATTTATTCATCATGCATATCCAACCCCATCATTTTTTTTTACCTTAGTCGCCAACGGAAGAGTCATCAGAGTCCTGGTAAAACCAACTTGAAATCAAGACTAACCCACAGTTTGGAAGTTCTCCTAGAATATAAAAATTCAGAACATGAATGCCACTGGTCTGATGGCTTCTCCAAAACCGTAGCTGTTAGATGTGTTATATACGAACAGTCAGATCTTCTGAGGAAAGGGGTAGAAATGGAATCCATGAACCATTTTTCTGTCTTTCTGCATTATACTCGCAGCATTCTATGTTAACTAAATGTGTTCTTTTCACAAACTCTCTCTTCTGTTACTTGCACATTTGGGTAGCAGCCATGACCATAAGCTGGCTTCAGGAAACTCAAATATGTGAAATTTAAAGAATAAAAAATCTGGCCACTTTTTCGGGGCTCAGGTTTTAAGCACATGAACTTAATCCTGGTGTTCTCTGGGTTCTCCTCCTTCTGCCAGTCACAATTTCTAATTAGCTCTCTCAATGGAGGAAGAAGATGGATTATATTTTAATATCTAGAGACTAAAATTAGTTTATATTTTAGCAAGTTAGCACTTCTTAGCAGTTGATTTACTCTTGAAGCTACAGACTCTGTGAGCTTTGCAATTAATCATACGTTGGTCATTTTCTTTCAAAAATGTTCAGTTTGGCTGTCTGTATCATAATAGGGGAAAACATGTAATTTATGCAGTTTAGAAATTATAGCCCTGTGTTTAACTATGTCATAATATATTTTCTCACCCGCTCATTGTTCTTAACACTATAAAAGAATGTCATTTCACTGGGATTTATTTAAGCCAAACCTTTAAAGTGAGATCCCCAGCAAAACAGTAACCTCTTGGAGTTGTGCTTTATTTTTCTTTAAATGGATGCTTTTAGGGTTTATTTTGACCACTCTTGATTTTGTGGCAACTTTTAAAAATGCATTTTTAAACAGAGGAGTACATTCTTGGCTTTCTTCTTGCAAAAACAATGCTTTATCTTCTGAAAATTGTCTCTAATATCCTCATGTGCATAACACATGTAAAAGTATTCTGTTAATATGCAGAATACACAAAACAACTCCCCGGTGGCAACATGATAATTTAAAGACACTATAAATTCAAAGCAATAGATATCTTTTAATTTACTGAATTTTTTTAAAAAACAGGCACTTGTTTGAAAATCAAAAACAGTACATATTTTAAGCAGTTTCCCCAACTAACCTCTGCCAGAAAATTAACCCAAAAACTGTTTGACATCCTTGAATAGTATATCACAATGCCACCAGCATACTGATCACTCACTGTGCTCTGAAACAAATCAATTAGCCTGCCAATTGTGTTCATTAGAATTCATTCATATCTTTATAGAAAGTTAATTAAAAGTATGAGTGAGGAGAAAATCACGCCTAACGTTCTTATTAAATCCAAATTACCAAAGTAATTTCAAATCTAAATCAACAATCATTACTAAAACTCTCCCTGCAAAAGGTATAGCACACCTAAAAAATCAGATAAAGCAGATGGGAACCTATCACTCTTTGATAAAGATTTCCAAATCATTTACTCTATTATTATGACAATGATGATTACATTTTCTTGCTTATTTCCCATTATTCTGATAAAGGTGTCTCTTTTTGGCTAAACCTCTGCATTTTCTCAGCATAGGTGAATGCTGAAACTAGCACTGTACGCCCTGTGTCAAGAAACTCAGCTTAATATAACATGTTAAAATGAATGACAGCACAGAAAAACCTGCGGAACATGGCATCCTAAGCCAAACGAAATTATCTTGATATAAGGACCATAGCATGTAGAAACCAGCTGCCAAAACAGAAACAAGTCGACAAGCCGTAGCTTTCTGATTCCTAAGAGAGACTCTATTCCTAACATAATATAGAAATGCCTCCGGTAGAGCTGCTAAAAGCAAAAAATGTTTGAATATGAAATGTTCTGATTATAACATGAAGCTCTCTCCCAGCCTATTTCTTCCATATTGGGGAAGGTATCCGTTCCTTTTGTTTCCAGAGGTCCAAAAGGAGAGCACCCTGTGAGGGTGGAAGCTTCCTGACAAGCCATGGAAAGCTTTAGACTAATTTCATATTCAGTTCTTGGCACTGAGGTCTGGGTGGAGGTGGGCAGGTCCACCCTGCCTTTCAGTCTCATTAATCATTTGGCTTTCCCGGGCTGCTCGCAGCATCTTCTGGAGGAACCCTTCTCTTTATTCATTCAGACAACCCTTTGGATTAAACAGAGCCAGCTAAATGTCAAAGCAAATCTGAGTCTTGATGCAGATAATCATTTCAATAATATTTCTCCATTTGTGCCCAAACACCAGGGGAATAAAGCTTTTCTGCTGTCAGGTACTGTAAGACTGCAGTTGGTGTAAATGCTTGACACTGAGCCAGATGGCTTAGCCGTGCCTCAAACATATGTTCAACAAGCAGGCTTGCACACATTGGAATTTTATTATTTTGAACTGGTGAGGCTTGCATATTTATTTACTTGACCCCCTTTGGTGTCACTTTGGTATTAAAACAATCAGTTATAAAGCTTCTCCAAGCAAGAGGGTAGGGCTAGTTTATAAACTACTTGTCAGTTTCATATCAGCACCTGCAGTGAAGTGTTCCTCATCTTGTGGCCTCTTCTTGATAATTTAAAGGAAGAAGGTGGCAAAGGTGCATGTGGCTAAGGGAGGGAGCAAATGAGAATTGAAGGAGAGAACGCCGGCCTGCCCCCAAAATAAAGATGAACGTTGTTTTTCCCAAGCCAACTCATTATATGATCTGGGGACAACTAAATTTCTCATATATGACCATGTATACATTTCACTCAGAAAATGTCTGGGCTTTACAGAAATCAACCATTAATACACATGGCTGCATGTACCCTTCACAATATCAGAGATAAATCTATATATGTGCATACATACACACATCTTTGCACCTACTTTCATATAGATGTGTAACTGTACGTTCATGTGTGTAATAAAAGTGGAAACCCGTGGTATTGGTTTTACCAAGGAAGAGCTTGCAATCATTATAAATATTTATCATGTTGCTCATATATTCCACAAAATAAAATGTAAGTGGTTTACTACTTAGTGAAAAATTTATGTATATAAAAGTTAATTTCATATTATTTATAGATTCAAATGCAGCATTAAAAAAAGACCAGAGAACAGATATGAAAAACTATGACTATTGCAAATGAAATATGCAGGTTTCTGTATATAGATTCTACACCATGAAAATAAATGTCTACCCATAATAAAATGTTGTCTTAGGGATTTTAGAGTTCATCAATTCCAACATTTTAATAGAAAGAAATTTCAGGCCCAGAGAAATTTATTGATTCACTCCAAATGACACAACAAGGAAATGTGCATCAACTCCAGGCATGTGTCGCCCCCCAACACCAGACCTTCGATCCATGTTAGGTACACCTGCCCTCCTACCAGACTAAACTTTTTTTTTTTAAATATTTTATTTATTTATTCAACAGAGATAGAGACAGCCAGCGAAAGAGGGAACACAAGCAGGGGGAGTGGGAGAGGAAGAAGCAGGCTCATAGTGGAAGAGCCTGATGTGGGGCTCGATCCCACAATGCCGGGATCACGCCCTGAGCCGAAGGCAGACTCTTAACCGCTGTGCCACCCAGGCGCCCCCAGACTAAACTTTTGCTGAACAATTTTCCTGATGGGAGACATAAATCTCCATGAGATAAAATGCTCCTTAGGACAGTTGTTCTCAACATTATCACACCAAATATACCCCATTTTCTAATAAACATATCTTAATGCCCCTATTACTACCCTGAACTAAAATTCACAGGAAATAGAACTTACCTACATAGATAACTTTTAAAGATTTTATTTATTTATTCGACAGAGAGAGAGACAGCCAGCGAGAGAGGGAACACAAGCAGGGAACACAAGTGGGAGAGGAAGAAGCAGGCTCATAGAGGAAGAGCCTGACGTGGGGCTCGATCCCAGAACTCCAGGATCACGCCCTGAGCCGAAGGCAGACGCTTAACCGCTGTGCCACCCAGGTGCCCCTACATAGATAACTTCTAAACATCAACTCAATGCCTTAACTATAATATAAAGAATAAATGAAAGGAAATCAGTAATTGATGGAGTATGTACATATGGGGTGGGGGGTTGCCATGTTAAACACTTGGAAACAAATATACTAGATAGTATAACCAAGTAATTAGACACTTGCCCCTTTAAAAATTGTCACGAACACAGAGCTGCAAAATGCAGGGTATTTAGTCAGTGATTCAAATACCATGAGGGATTGTTGCTGATGATTGACAAGATTTTCCAAGATGGTGAGCTAAATCTTGGTAAAATTCCAAACCAAATCGCAAGCATTGAAATTTTATTATTTTGATTACTCTTGTTGTGTATGTGTTTTGCATTCTTAGGAAAATTTGCACATTTTAAAACTATGCAGATGTTCTTCATTTTAAGATGTAAATTGAAATAGGTTCTAGGCTCCAAGTCATTATCAACAGCATTTTCAACTCCGTAAATGTCTACCTGGAAGAGTATTTAAGGACCGTGCCTCATTCAGGACAACTCTTCGTTGTAGGAACTGTGACGGATAGGGTGTTTAACGTCCTACCCCCTGCCCAATAAGTAACATTAGTTCCCCTCCATTAACAGCAACAACCAATAATGTCTCCATAGCTTTCCTAATACCCCAGAGTAGAACCATTACCAGGGAATGCTGTGTTTAGGGTTTCTGCATCTTAGGAGTCAAGGTAACCAATATCAAAACATGAAAAAGCTCATCATATATGTAGAATCATTTTAAATGAATTCTTAATTTCAAACATTATACATGCCTAAACTTACATTCTTTACACATCTGTAGAAAGAAATTTCATTTTAAAATAATAAGCTTTAGTGTCTTTGCAAATAGGTAACAGAACATAATTTCAGAATCAGAAATCCTAAACTAACATTGATATGAAATATAGTTTAATTTAAAATGTAATTCATGCTAAATTTAATATTGGTTTAATTACATTTTATGAAAACCCAATACTTGAAAACAACATTAATTTTTTTTTTGTAATAGCAACATGTTTTTCTTCTGTAGATGTGAATATTGAGTAAATGCTATTTACTCATAATATAGAGTTTACAAGAGATCTTTATGTCGGTCTGGGCAAACAGTACAACTACCTTTGAAAATGAAAGATAACACATCATCAAACTTAACTTGTGTTAGTTATCCCACATATCTGCATCTTTATATTGGCCTATGATTCACAGCAATCAGATTAAAAAATTATACACTTTCTGAATTCTTAATTGACCAGAATGCTGAGTATTCCTCTTTTTCAAAAAAGATTTTATTTATTTATTGAGAGAGTGCACAAGCAGGCGGAGGGGCAGAGGCAGAGGGAAAGAGAGAATCTCAAGCAGACTCCTCGCTGAGCGTGAAGAGCCCCACACAGGGCTCAATCCCAGGACCCTGAGATCTGACCTGCGTTAAAATCAAGAATACGATGCTTAACCGACTAAGCCACCCAGGAGCCCCAGGAATTCCTCCTATAAGTGACCCATTAGAAGCTTTTAACCCTTTGACCTACCTGTATGTCAGCAACCTGCCACACAATTGCTAAGAGACTACCTCATTATATATATAGTTCTGATATATTATGAGCCATAATAGATGTTATTTGTTCACTTTCTTTTCTGAATTAACTTTCATTTGCAGCATCCTTCCAGAAAAAGACAAAACAAAACATAAAGATGCCATCTGCCTCTTACTCTCTTCTTGTACATTTATTGTGTATCCAAGATCTCTGCCATGTCTAAGAAATAGGCACAATTGAGGAACGATCGCCCATTTCTATGTCATGATGATGCTACGCTAAAACGTACGGTGTATCTTTCTCTTTTTAAAATCACTTCATGTCATTGGGTCAGTCCCAGGACTCTAAAACCTAAGGAAAACTATCAAATACAAGAGCATTTACAGTACAGCATTATGGGTAAGCTTCAGCAAGCCACGTTCTCACCAAATTAACGATCAAGTCACTGTGACTTGGACTAGGAATAAGATTGAGGAGACATCTTTCATTCCCCCACGGTAGCACAGAATAGATGACTCCTTTTCTGAGGTTAGTGTGCCAATAATATGCCCCGTCCTACCAATGAGACTTGTTTTTCTCAATCAAAGTAGCTGGCTTAACACAAAAAATAACCCACTTGTGGTGGGATGGAAAAAAAGCGAAATTTGGGGGCTTTGTGGCTGGGTAGCAGTAGCATTATTATGTATAATTTGTTCTTCACCTTGTACATGGGTCATAGGGGATGATATTCAAAGGTGAGAACAGAAAATGACAGAGATAAGCACCTAGTCCATTGTTTCCCAGCCACAATCCTCTTTTTCCCACTCACAACCAAGTTGGCAGGATGAATACCCAAACCCAAAGTGCTGAGAGGCAAAATCAGAAAGATCATTGAATCTGAGCATCCATGTAGATACAAACAGCTGTTGCCAGGTTGATGCAGTCTTGGCTTTGATGTTACAGTGATCAGTGGGGAGACTATTTCATGCAACCGAGCAGCCAGAGAGAACATCGAGATGAGATCTCTGAGGGCATGGAGCTGGGGCCAATCCTTTAGAGCAGCATTTCTCATTTATCAATGTGTTATTCTTTCAGAGATCTGGTTAAAACAGATTCTGGTTCAGCAAATCTGTGGCGTAGCTTACATTGTGTTTTTCTAACAAGTTCCCAGGTGATGCTGATGCTGCTGATCTGTGAACCACACTATGTGTAGCAATGCTTCAGAGAGCCCTGGAAACATAACACCTTTCTTGAGAATGGGGAGGCTGGTGGGGGAATGGAACATGGCGACGTACATGCAAAGGGAAATGCAAGAAGGAAATGCTGATGAGCAAAAGGAAATGGAAACCTCGTAAGGTTAATGTCAGACATCAAGAACAAAGTACAACAGGTAAAGAAAAGCCCAGAGACAGAAATAAAAACCATCCAGCATTTCAATGCCATGCATAAATGTGCAAATGGAACAACATAAAGCAAGATGAAAAATGAAGGTAGCAGAAGAGCAGTCAAGGCAGAATGCCTTTGTCTTGTGTTTTATAAACTTGAGCTAAAAATATTCAGAGAGATAGAAATCACACTTTTAGAAAAGAAAGTAGGTGACTTATGGATACAAGCACAAAAGCCAACAAAAAATGTCAACAAAAAACTGCATTTATACTCCAAGTTCTAATGGCTAAGCTTCATCACTCTCTTGAGAGGAGTCTTTGCCGTTAAAAGATTCAATCCGGTGTCATCTATAATAGATTCGTTTCATAGATGCCTAAGATAAGGCCCTAATAGTCTTTTTGCGTTTAATTAAATATTTTATTTAATTTCAAATGATAGCTTTCAAAGTTCTGAGTTCCAACCAAGATGAGAAGGGAATATCCGAACAAGAGGGTAACCCACTGGCCAATTATAAAGATTGTGTTTGCCTACTCACCAATTATACCAAGGTTTTTGAGGAAGCACTTTTCAAACCAAACTCCTTGGTTTAACTCAGGCTACAGAAAAAGCAACAATTCCTATCAAGATTTCCCTTATAAAAGCATGCAATATCAGAGAATATATAATATATGGTGGAGATCTTGGCACAAACGGACACTGCAAAACTGTTATCAGTTTTCATTCTAAAGAAAGGTAATGCACTCTGAAAGCTCCTGAAATTTAAGTTCATCTGGTTAAGAATTAGGATATGGGAAAGAAGTATCCACTACTGAAGAGTTTTAATCCTAGATCCATATCACGTTAAACACAGTTGCACAGAAAATATTTCTGAATGAAGGAGTAACGAGGACGAAAACGTATAAATGCTTTTTATGATAAGCCAACTCTAATTTTGTATTAATTTGGTTCTTTTCTTTGGTTCTTTTTTAAAGTGCTTTATTTTTATTCCATATAGTTAACATACACTGTTATATTAGTTTCAGGTATACAATATAGTGATTCAACAATTCTATGCATTACTCAGTGCTCATAGTGATAAGTGTACTCTGTAATGTATTAGTTCTTATAATCATTTTGATGCAGAAGACCACCTCTTATGTTCTGGAGAATACAAGCCTTTAGTATAAATATATTTGACGGTGACCTGAAATCTATAAAAATTTTAGTAATTGAATTGGATTCTAATTTGTGATTCATAAAATTATATCCCTCAATATTTACATACAAAATCCTTATAATATGTACTTTTTCCATAGGTGACTTTAAATTGTATTCAGTAAATTGACTTCAACTTTAGCAACTCCAGCACATACACATTGACCACCTCTACAACGCTCAGGAAAAACTAAAATAAGTGAGAAAAAGATTTTTAATTAAGAACAGAGAATAGGGAGCTCTTTCTGAAATTGGGATGCACTGTGTCTCAAAATGTGATATGCCATTCTTTCTCATAAGCTCTCAGGGGCCCTAGGGAAAATTATAAAATGACTTAACCCCACTGTTAGATCATCTACTCGGTCTACTTTCTTACTTTACATATTAAATATTTGGAATCTATTTTTTTAATGCTAAGTGCTCTCTTCCCACTTGAACTACTTTCTTTTCTTTCCTTATTTTTCTTGTTTCTTATTCTCTCCATATTCCTCCCTGATTTTAACATCTTTAATCTTCCTACACATGCACACACACACACACACACACACACACATAGAGCAAGGACAATATATCCAGTCTGATTTTTACTAGTGACCCCCATGAACTTTGCTCAATGTCAGTTGCAATGAAAAGGATTAAAACTAGCTAGCTAAAGGGGCGCCTGGGTGGCACAGCGGTTAAGCGTTTGCCTTCGACTCAGGGCGTGATCCTGGTGTTATGGGATCGAGCCCCCACATCAGGCTCCTCCGCTATGAGCCTGCTTCTTCCTCTCCCACTCCCCTGCTTGTGTTCCCTCTCTCGCTGGCTGTCTATCTCTGTCAAATAAATAAATAAAATCTTAAAAAAAAAAAAAAGTAGCTAGCTATGGCCTTTTGAGGTTTCTGTTTGTTTATGTGTTTGTTTGCTTTTAGTGGACAAGCTGGCATTACTAACACTCACATCATAATCCTATAAAACCAAGCCCTCATGGCTTCAGGAACCAGAAATCAGCCCACGAAAATATTGCTACCCCTTGCAAAGGGCTCCAGGGGTAACAAAAGCATATAGATGCACTCCTATAACTCGAGATGGATCCTGATTTCAATGGCATTCTATGGGCAGTCTGTTCACCCAGTCCAAATCCTTCAGGGTATTATGGGTTTCTGGGATGTTAGAGATTATACCGTACCATCACCCAAAAGTAGAATGTGAGTCAACTGTAGCAAATGCATCCCCAATATTACACCACAACTGTTTCTACTGTTCAGTCCTTTATTTAGACATGACAAAGTTTTAAGTATTACATGTGGACCTGAAACACATTGAGTCATTCTCAGGGGATGGGAGGGGGCTGGGGATCGGGGAATGATGGGTGTGGCCTTTAGGGAGGGAGCCTAAGGACAAGGCTAATAGCCATCAAAGATGCTGTCCTTTGATTCTGGTACTTCTTTGGATATCTGCATTTCCCAGAGAATGTAAATGCAATTTTTTTCTACTACAGGAAGTAACTATGCTTTGCAGTTAAAATAAGAAGTAATGTTTTAAAGAAATTCATAGGCCTGATACACTTGATGAAGATAAACTTTTTATTATCTAACCTTAGGGATGGTCCATAGTTTGTGCAATACGTAACTTTCTAAAATAATTAGTTTCCAGTTTACTTAACAGATTATATTAATAAGGAAACTTTCCTCAGATAACTTAAAAAATTGATTCCATTGACAAATAACTGGCATGTAAAATTCCAAATGAGTGCTAAACTATTTTTTTTTTAAGATTTTATTTATTTATTTATTTGACAGAGATAGAGACAGCCAGCGAGAGAGGGAACACAAGCAGGGAGAGTGGGAGAGGAAGAAGCAGGCTCATAGTGGAGGAGCCTGATGTGGGGCTCGATCCCATAATGCCGGGATCACGCCCTGAGCCGAAGGCAGACGCTTAACGACTGCACCACCCAGGCACCCCATGAGTGCTAAACTCTTATAATCAAATTATTAACCTTAATAAAGCAGTTGTTCATTTTTAAATATATGTAAATGAAAGTAATAATGTAGATTATCTCTTTTAAGAGAAAGTCAGCTTCTAATTAGGATTGGAAAGGAGTACTCTGTGGGGCGTGTGCGTGGCTCAGTTGATTAAACATCCGACTCTTGATTTCAGCTCAAGTCATGGTCCTGGGGTTGTGAGATCAAGCTCCCCAACACTGGGCATGGAGCCTTCTTAAGATTCTCTCTCCCTCTTCCTCTGCCCCTCCCCCACTCTCTTCTTCTCTTTAAAAAAGTAAATAAATAAATAAATTAAAAAAAATAAAGGCAGGGAAAAAAAATGAGTGTACTGTGCTATCACCACATCTCCCAGTAGATCTTTGCATGTGCTTTGATTTTTTTTTCCCTCCTCCTTGTGCCCCTTGTGAATACATTCACCTTCTTCCGTCAGTGCCTCTTTCTCAGTGTCCCTGGAATCCACACACTCAATTCTCGCTTCATATCCTACTTAAGGTTCCTTTGACCTCCTGCTCCTAGGAGTTTCCAATGGCTTACTCCCCTCCAAAGCTCTTCAGAGTTAATTTCATCATATCATTCCTACAATTAATCCTATCCTTAGGATAAATTGGTTATCTTTTACCCTAGCATCAAAGGGCTGACACGGTTTAGTGACAAAATATCCTTCCAATTTATATTTCTGGTTACTTCCCTTTCTCCTTCCATGTTCTCTAACCCCTAACTCTAGAGTATGGCCATTCATACCATCATAATTTTGTTCATGGTGCGTACGTGTGTGTTCAGAATTCTCTCTTCCGGTCATCTCTGATCCCCTGCAATCATGAAAGATGAACTCATTCTCCAGTTCACTCATAAAGTCTTACTCATCCCCTCTATCTACTCAGCTCTGTCTGTTCTGTAAAGTCCCATTACATTTACTTCTGCATGGTTATTTGTTAATTATCTACTGTCTGGAATTATCATTTACTGTTTCTAATGGACGTTTTTCTTTAGCTAACAAGTGTAAAAACTTGAAGACAAGAGCAGTGTACTTTATTTATCTGCATAGTATCTGGCCATACTATGCACATAACAGCTACCATATATATGATATATATTATCAAATATATATATTTGAAAGATCAGGTAATAATGACAGAGCAAAACTTTGATACAACTATACCAAATCAACTTATCAAGAGATATTTCCACAAAATGGGCTATACTGAGTATATATTTTCATATCAAATTACATTTTAAAATGTGCTGTTGAAACATATGTGTTAAAGTGAAGGGTACTTTGGTAATATGCATAAATGTCTACTGAATTACGTATTTTTAAAATTCAGATATTCACAAATAATGAATCATGGAACATTGCATCAAAAACTGGGGAGGTACTGTATGGTGACTAATATAACAAAATAAAAATTATAAAAAAATAAAAATAAAATAAAATTCAGATATTCATATATTATCATTTTTAATATACCTATAATTTATTTCTAAGGTAATTAATTGGAGGAAAAGTTTTCTTTAAATCAAATTAAATTATATAACAAATCCACAATATAAATATTCCAAACATCAAACTGTAATAAATAAAAGTCAAAGAGAATATTTAAACCAGAATATATCCATAGAAACTAATTAATAATAATAGTGTTTAAGAATTCAGCATACTATTTCACTTACAGGGTTTCTCAAAAATATCTCAAGATAATGTTCTGTGTTTCAACAGAGACTTTCATATTCTTCCTAGAAAATAACTATTAACATAACATGGCTCATGTAAATATCACTTTATTTAAAACCACTTCCCTTGTCCTGGCTATTTCCCATCTTTATCATTGTATAGAGGGGCCTTTGTAGCTCATTAAAAAAAGTTCATCGTATGAACTCAGTTATTAATTAACTCATTTATTTAATTAATATATGTGTTAGCAGTTCAAAAAGTAGAGAATTTTGACTTTGTTCTCTTTCTGGCCTCTTATTTCTACAAGATACATGTGTTACCTCAAGATCAAATAACAGTTAATTTCTGGAGGGACGTTACTGCCATAGTAACTGGTTGGAGTTCAGGATGATTTTGCCACTAAGGCTTGTCAATTTTTAGCTTAACTTGAACTCTTCTTGAATGTCAGTATAAATGTGGAAATGCAGTTTGCTTCTAATTCGTGCTGTGATGTGCAAGATATTACTCATGTAATAATAGCCAATGATGACTAAAATGAAGAGGTGGCAGCATGGAATGGTGCAGATGCCCTGACTGGGAATCAACAGACCTCTGGACCTATGTGCAGGTGTTCCCTGACCTTCTAGATCACCTCGAGCAGTCTCTGAGGCAGAACTTTTTTTTTTTTTTAAATATTTTATTTATTTATTCAACAGAGATAGAGACAGCCAGTGAGAGAGGGAACACAAGCAGGGGGAGTGGGAGAGGAAGAGGCAGGCTCATAGCGGAGGAGCCTGATGTGGGGCTCGATCCCATAACGCCGGGATCACGCCCTGAGCCGAAGGCAGACGCTTAACCGCTGTGCCACCCAGGCGCCCCCAGAACTTTATCTCTGAAATTGCAACTGAGGTGCCAGGTCATGGTAAGTATGAGATGCCAAAGGAAGGGCCTGACCTCTTGAAAACCTATCAAGATCTATTTCAGGTCTCTTGAAATTCCTTACTCACTCTGAAAGCATGAAAAGGTGAAGAGTGGATTTCAGAGGGTGTTTCTTTGGTGAGACTTGTTGCCAAACCCTCATCCCATTGTGAATGGGCTGAAGCCTGTGCCTCTCACTTTATATGTAGAAAAAAGGGGCAGTTCAAAGACCTTCATGTGATCCTCAGCAGCCAGCAGCAGAGTGTACCAGTGTCCGGCACATGATAGGGAATTTCAAGGCAAGCAGCTATGCTAAAGGCCTGAGGTGAAAGAAAATGGAGGTCCATTGTGTAGAAATGTTCTCTTACCCGTGAGGGGCACAGAATGTGTGAACGTTTCTCACTTATTGGGCCAAAAAGGGTTAAGAATGACCTGAACCACTTCAAATTCTGCTCGGAAGTGTCACTTGGAACTTTGAGACCAGGGCCTGGGGAAATGGCTGGTGTAGCTACAATTGGAAGGCCTAGCAAAGGGAGTGTCAGGGAGCAAGAATTTCCTGTCCCCTCAAGGTCCTTCTAGCCATAATAAAATTCAAATCAACATGAGACAGATTAACAGGGGAAAATCAAATGTAATAGTGCATGTACGGGACACCACAGAGACATGATAAATTCCAAAGACAGACAAAATGAAGTATATATGTCATCCTGAACTAAGGAGAAGGGGGTAGGGATCTGGGACTTCAGAGAAGAGAAATTTAATTTATAAAAAGAGGAAAAAAAGTAAACGTTTGGCCAACAAAATGTTTGCTGGGTCACTCAAAATCAATGGGACATAGAGGACTTTGAACAAACAGGTTTTGTTAGGTTCCTTCCTACCTCCTTCATAAAGTAGTTACCTATGGTGCTAGCTCTCCTCCTGGACCACGTCCTCTATCTAAATTCTTTTAGGCAGTTGTGGGGAAGTAAAGAGCTTTGCTTGCATCTGCTGTTTTGATTGCTTTTTAACTCAAAATAATCTTCATGCCAAAGTGGCCCATCTTGGGGCAGCCTGCCCTTGGCCCCTACAGGAGGCCCTCTGAAGAATCCACAGAAGTTCCCAGGCAAGAAAGTCATCTCTAAATAGTACCAAGACTCAGAATGTGAAGCAATCTTACATAATACGAGTGTACTTTCTGTACCTTCTTTCATTTTCTCCCTCTCGGCACGCCGTCTTTGGAAGAGCCAGAAACCACTTTGCAAGCTGAAGGAGGAGAAGCAGATAATGACAGAAGGTACTGACCGTACCTACTTACCAGGTGTCGATAGCTTATCTGAAATCCTTCTCAACTGAGAGAATGGAGAAGATTTAATTCTCAATCAAGTTTGGAATGAGGTGTTCTAATCCTAAATTGAGACCGTTTAGTGAGTTAGAGGGAGTGTGGAAGTTATCACGACCTAAAAGTGACTGCCAAGTCATGGGATCCCCAGATTTTTCATCCTGCTAGCAGCCAGGGAAAAATTTGCCCTATGGTACAGATTTTGAAGGGGGAGTGAGAAAGAAAAATAAAGTTAATTTTGATGATATCCCCCTGGGTTGTGCTAGTTCAAATACAGGTCATGCTACTGAATTTGTCTGTCTCTCAGTTTCCCCTTGTGTATGACAAGTGTGGAGAAGCTGTTTTCAAAATTAACAATTGTGTAGTACAGAAGTCTGTCTTTTCTGGGAGAGGGGAAGTGAGGAAGTGTGTAAAATCATATTCTAGGAGAACAGCTCAAACCGAAGAGCAAAATCTGATCAGATAGCCCGTGTGCACCCACAGACACAGTATACACTATTAAGTAAACTCTTTTATGACATAGAGGTGAACCTTCCAAGTAAAACTGAATTCAGAAGTATATTAAAGAATAGCAAACCATGACAAGGTAAGTTTTTATTCTATAAATGCAAAGATGGATCAATAAAAATAGATCTTCTAATATAACTTATCATATATTTATCCTAGATACTATAAACACATTTTGCAAAACTCAACAAAGACGTCTGATTTTTCAAACAATATTCTGAAATCTACATGAAAAAAGTTTCTCTTTACAATAATATGACTGTCTAATTCTGCAGAGAGCATCATGCCTGCCATTAAGACTCACATAACTACTGTGTGTCAGGAAGAGAGACGATCTCCCACCACGAACTTAGTGTTTCACATTGCTCTCAGGTAGCACAATAAGAAAATATTATTTTCAGGTATCTTTTCTTTGATGTCATAATTAAACTGGCCTCCTTATCCCAGAATTATTAAAATAGCCAATAATACGTCTCCTAATTCTTTAATGTATTTGAAATTTAGAGTTAGGCAGTGATCTTAATTTTCTCCACATATCCAGGCAATCAGAGCAAAAATATTCACTGAACAATCATTCCCCACCCCTCATTGTTGCAAAATACTACCATATCCTATACAAAATGTTGCATACATATTCTTGAATCAGTTTTTGGACTCTCTATTCTCTTCCGAATAGTCTATGTATTTCGAGGCCAACATCACACTGTGTTAGTTATTGTAGCTTTGTAATGTATTTTGAAATTTGATAAGAACATCTGCGCACCCGTGCAGGCCCACATTCTACTTGACCGAGAAGTATTTGAAGTTTTGTGTTTTATAACTGCCATGAGGGATTTTTTGTTCTATTGTAGTTAAATATTCCTGAAATAATAAATACAGCCCTGTTTATGTTTGGGAGATTTATCAAAGATAGGTAAGTGTTCCATGAACATGGAAAAGAATTTTCTGTAGGATACTAATTTAATCACCTTCGCGATCATTCCAATTTTCCATATCATTCCTTATTTTGAAATTTCCCAGTTTTTCATCTGATTTTTAATGTATCTGTTTTATATATGTAGTGATTTTTCACATCTATAATTCAGGAATATGAGAAATTATTCTCCCTAATTGAAATTTATTTCTCTCTTGAGTCCCCGTCTCCCCTGACTGAAAACTTGGCAATTGAGGGAAAGGTGTACTCCTCCAGGTCAAACTTAGGGTGTCTTTAATATGCACTCAGGACAATTCTTTCTTTCTCCTCTACCCATATTTTTTCTTCTCTTCTCCTTCCTGGAAGATCTGAGCTCAGGGGGACTTCCATATTTTTCCAGTTCTAGTGGCAGACATCTGGGCTTTCCCATGAGGCTTACAGTGTCCACCTGAGTCTGGCTTATTCTCCCTGTCAATACGGGCTCTTCTTTTAAAGTCAGTCTCTGGCTTGTATTATATGTCTCTTGACATGTAACTTGCAAAACCTTTTCAAGCCTGCTGCTCTAAACAATTGCTCTCTAGCTTTCTTGGGAAGCAGAAAATTTTAGACATTCTGTGGAATCTCTACATGACTGAACATTCTACATGATCAGACTTCAAATGTGATTTAAATTGTTATGATTAAAAACAAAGCGGAATAAAAACTACAGTTCTACTGACTTCTCCGTTTTTTCTCCTCAGAAGCTTCCTCCAACATATACACGCTTCCCTAAATTCACTAACAAATATTTTTGTTTCTGTTAACTTGATACTTCTTCTAATACAATTTGCTCTACGTGATACCGTCTGACTTCGAACACAATTTTCTCTTATAAATACAACTAAATCAAAGGCCATAGAAGAGTAATCAGTCTTAGAAAGTACAAAAAGAAAAAAACCTTTTTTACCATCTCCCAATTTAATCCTTCTACTTCTGTTTCATTGCTGTGTTATCACCTGCCCACACACAATTTTGGTCATTCTACATATTTTTTCATAGACTGCCTTTTTTTTGGACATTTCTTTTTTTTTATTATGTTCAGTTAGCCAACATATAATGCATCATTAGTTTTTGGTGTAGCGTTCAACAATTCATTAGTTGCCATAGACTGCCTTTTGAGAAAGTAGGATTAATCTTGTCCCGTTTACAGTATTTAACTTGAAAATGTATATTTGCTATATACATGTACATAACGTATATTTGCTAAACACTATTTCTGTTATTTTTTAATTTTATTTACCTTACATATCTTTGTCCTCTTTACTTTTAATCTACATGTCATTTTGTTTTGGGTGTTTTCCTTAAGCATCGGTCCTTGTTTCTAAATAGGATGTTTGACTCATCTATAGTGTCCTATCTTATATTTTTAATCTTTTCATTTTCTTAACTGTGTTTTTAGAAAACATTTCCTCGCTGTTTTCCTTGCTTTCTGATGATTGGTAAGTGAATTATGCTTTATTTGCCTCTTTTCTTTGGAGATTTAGAAGATATCATACTTGACCAATTTGGAGATTATGTTTATAGCTTTTCATATGCTTGTGTTAAATGTACGTTTGTGTGTGTGTATATATATATATATATATATATATATATATATACACACACACATATATATATGTTTAGTTTACTACCAAAAATAAAATTGTCATTCATCGATTCTTCCCTTTGTACAATAAGGAACAAACATAATTTTAATTTTCTTTATAATTTCTCTAAAAATGTTTTTATTTTGTTGCTATTATTAAGATTTTGGACCCAGAATATGATTAGTAAATAATTATTTTATACTGTACTTTTTTTTGTTCAAGAACTGTTTTACAAGTGCATTGGTTTTTAAGTATATTTTCCAGGATTGTTCAAATGTAATTCTGTAATTTACAAATTATACTATAACTTCCCATTCTTGAAATCTTCCAGTTGATGTAACTATTGGCCAGTTGACTTATATCTAAATTTTTGGGGAAAGGAAGTTAAGAGGTATACTCTTATTTTTTCTAGGCAAAGGACATAAGTATAATTGTATCTATAATTTTGGAATGGCACATGAAAGATGGGAATTCTGGAAGCTAGAAGAACTGAGACTCTTTTGCTATGGTCTGCATGCATGAGTTTTGATGACACTATTTTCCCTTCTCAAGAACTGACTGAATCACTACGTTGTACATCTGGAACTCATAGAATATTGTGTGTCGATTATCCTTTGATTAAAAAAAAATCAATTGATATTCCTCCCTTTATTTCTGATAATTAGTATTCCAGAGAAATCTAAAATTAGGATGATTTTTGTAACTCTTAAAGTAACCTTTTTTATCTAAATGCTTATAGAATGTTCCCTTCCTGTTTTATTAGAAAACAAACTCACCAGGAATTATCTAAACATTACCCTCTCATAGAGGCACTTTACCTGAAGAGTTCTGTTAAATCTTCAGACTAAATTCCTTTACCCGAGGAAAATTTTGTTTGATATCGTTGTGCATTGATTGTTTCATTTCCTCCCATCTCTTCGTCAGGGACACCAATGATCTTTATTTGACCATTTTTTTATATTTCTGGTAGCTATCATCTTCTCTCATCATCTTCTCTCGTTATTAATTTTTAATAGCAAGATCCTGTGCTTTCTTGAAAAATTTTTTCTCATTTGTCCCCAACGTAGACTTTCTACTTCTATAATATAGATTTTGCTCTTTATTACTTTTTTTTTTAAGATTTATTTATTTGAAGAGAGAAAGAGCGAGTGCAAGAAGGGGGGATGGCAGAGGGAGAGAGAGAATCTCAAGCAGACTCCTGGCCGAGCATGAAGCCCCACATAGGGTTCAATCTCATGACTCTGAGATCGTGACCTGAGGTGAAATCAAGAGTGGATGTCCAACCGACTGAGCCACCCAGATGCCCTGCTCTTTATTGCTTCTAAAGCATATGTTAACTGGTTTAGTGCATTTTAGGCTTCTTTACAATCTTTCCATGTTTCTTGGTTGATTTTCATCTTTGCCTATGTAATTTAGCTCCATTTTTATCACATCTTGTCATTGTTATTATTTTTCATCTCCTCCTTAACAAAAATGTATTATAAATAAAAATGTTATAAAAATTTATTTTTGCTTTCATAGCATAAAATTTTAATTTTTTCCCCATATTTTAAGGACAAAGTTCCTTTCTTTTCATATATATATAAAGAATACTTTCAAAGTCATGTCGATTATATTTCATTGTAGATGTCCTTTGTGGTACACAATTTTACTACTTTTCTCACATTTACTTCTTTCTTGTACAGATATCATCAGGATACAATCTATGACACATCTATACCCGGGAAGATTGTGCTACTGGGACATCTTATACTTGTATAACTATAGAAGAGTGGCCATGATAGGGATGATAGGAAAGGAAATGTCCCTCGTCATTTTAGAAAACAGCCACAGCATAGTATCTTCAGTCCCCCAGTCAACAAAGATCTGATATCACTGACATATGAGTAAGTGTTAATGGTTGGTAAAAATCTGCACACTGCCTAATTTTGTTGAGCAGAAATTTCTTATAAAATTATGCAGATAATTGATGAAAATCCTCTACTGCAGAAGTATTCCACTTTTAATAGCAGAGGAGTCTGTGAGCATTTCATAGAAGATTGGGAGAAGAAAAACAATTGCTGCTAGTTCAGCTCTATTATGTTAGAACCAACCTCCTCATCTATATTTAAACAGAAGGGATGATTATTTTCCTTTCAGGACACTTCTATTTTTCACTATTTTCAAACAGATAATTTATTTTTATAATTAGATATAGAGTGCACTAATTTATTTAATTATTGATTTATTAATGTATGTATTTATTATTAATTTAATTCTATGCTGAAATGGACATTTTAAAAAACTAAGAAAATAATAGGTGTGCTTTTCTCCACCCTGAATCTCAACTGGATCCTTAAAAGGCAAAGGCAATCCATTTCTAATAACTGATCTGCTAACAGTGACTCTTGTAAAAACCTAAATTAAAGAAGGGAGTCACCAATTTTTGCATTTATATGCTTTTGCACCTTTTAGATTTTTCTTAACAAAATCTGGGATTATAAGTCAGTATAACATTTAAAATTTCATACTATGAGCACCCGCTATAGAGAAGACACTGCAGCCAGTAAGGTATCAGACGGGGTCTTTACTTAAACTATAGATTCAGGAGCCAGTACACATTCAAGAAAAGAAAACTCACTATATTGCTTCTATTAATTGCAGTGTCACTCTTACCTGAAATAAGTGTTTCTGAATTGGAGAGGCTCAAAAGTCCACGGCCCCATGGATCATAGTCATATTCTTACAACAATTCCTGTTTGACAAGCTAGAACCGAATTAGATTTTTGGAATCCTTATTTCCATGTATGAGATGCATTCTAGATTTCTCAAAATAAAAATGAAGTTTCTAAATTAGAATTTTTCAGTAACAAAGAAATCTATGCTCTATATGGACCTTTTATTATGACCATTTATCAAAGTGTCATGTCCTTTTGTCATTTTCTTAAAATTCCTTTCCATCTACCTATGCTGCTGGAACCGAAACTCCGCTTTGAGGAAGATAACCCAATCCAATGTCAGCAGAGTTTTTCTTTAAAAAGACCTGTCAGTTTGTGTCAATTGCAGGAATTTGTGTCAATTTCTGAAGTCATTTCATATTTGCTTTGCATTACATCATTTTGCTCATGTCTCAAGCAACTGAAGATATACCTGAAAATTTATTGGACAAGACAGCTACCTTCCCAAGTGCAGATAAGCCTGAAAGGCAAACGTGAAAAACAGTAAATGTTCTAACAGTACCTAAAATATCTTACTGAAATAAAACAAAACTTTAATGTTTAAATTTAATTTGGTGTCATTACCATTGACTTTAAAAATAATAAATTGAGCTGGAATTGAGTTACACTTCACTTTCTGTTTTCCTAGCTATTTTTGTGAATCTTTGATTTAAAATTTATATATATTTTAATACCTATCTTTTAAGTAGTTGAATTTTATATTCAACAATAAAATAAAACCGTTTGCTGTCTTGCATACAATAGTCTCTATGAATTGAATTGCTTTTCTAACAGTAGAGACATTTGGAATATATCACTAACCCTCAACACTTTTGTGTGAGAGAGTTGTGGTTGGCAAGTAGACTCTGTCCATATAAATGTTATCCCATATTGGAACAGGCATCATAATTTAGCCAGATGAAACAATGTTTGGCTTATTTCCCAAAGCTAATTATTTGAAAACAAATAAGTGCTGAAAGATGAGGAACTCCAAAGCATCTTGCCATCTTGAAATTCTTCTGTCCCCCCAGATCAAGATTTTCTTGGCATCTATATTTATTGCTCTAAAGCAGGACCATTGAAAATTTAGCATACCACACTGAGTTAGGAATATAAGGATTAATATTCAGTATATGGACAGTATATGAAAGAATAGGTCTTTTATGACATTTCTTTTCATGAGTGAGAAGGGACCTAATAAATTACTTTATTAAATCTCTTACAAGTGAAGATAAATGTCATCAAGGGTTTAAGTTCTCATGTATTACATATAATGTACAGTTCTTCTGTCTATCTTCTTATATTTCTATATTTTGTCAATCTCATCCAATGGGCTTTACTTCATCATTAAATACTTTTTCCTTTAAGACAAAAAAATAAATGATGCACTGATAAGAAAATGTCTGATTTCACTTAGGTTGCTACTCTACTCAGTGTATCTCTTTTTAGCTTACTTTGCTATTATACTTTCGTTCCTGTAATTTTTCATCTCTAAGGGCTGAACAGATGCAGGTAGTGACAGCATTGACTTGCTATGTTAAATAAAAATTTAGGGATGTTTTGGATCCTTTCTTATTCATCCTTTGTGTCTTTTTAGTTTTTCTTTTTTTGAAGTGATATTGTTTCTCCCAAAACTTGCACCTGCTCTTGGAGTAATTATCACGAAACACCCAGTTATAGAAATAAGACACAAAGATGCCACCCTAAACTCTTCTGTGACTATCAAGCCACACAACTAACTAAATTCTAATCTATCGGTTCTATATTTTTATTATCATTCCTATGTATTTCCATTTGCTACTGCCTTGTCTAACTCTTCATAATATTTTACCTAGATAATTTTTATAGCCCACTAAAGCAGTGGCTTTCAAACTGTTTTCCTATCATCATGAAGAAATACATTTACATTATGGCTCATTATACACGTATATAATTAAAACTGAATACATACTGGTAAAATAAAAGTTTAAAAAGTATTCTTCTTAATATATTATGCACACCGTTTTCTATTCTAGTCCATTTTTAAAGGCAGAATTAATTTTTACAAACTCACTGATGTGGGGTTGCTACCAGCAATTTGAAAAACACTGCAAAAAAGTTGCCTTGTCTCCAGCCAAGACACTGGCCAATGAATGTCTCATCCTGTTAGCAAAGCGTTCTGTGTTTTACCTATACTTCTCCCACACACATAAATTTTCCTCTTAACACCCTTCTTTCAACCACTGGGTGAAGTCTTAGCTTACCACAATATCACGCAACCAGGGTTGTTCTTGCTTACATCTTCAAGATCTATTTCATGTTCCCCAAATTCACATGCTCAAACCATTCCATTTGACATCTCTATGTCTTTCCTTCTGCTTGGAAAACTGCCTTCCTTAATTCTTTATATTTTTTATCCTTCAACTCTGCTCAAATATCTTTCTCCTCCTCTGTAAAGCTTTCTCTAATCCTCCCCAAACAGAAATAGTTACTTTTCCTTGGCACAACCACTGTATTTGTAAATAAAACATTCAATGGGAGAGACTCACAGAACTCACTCCCCAGAGATGCTTCCATCTTTCCAGTTGTAGCCAGCAAGCATGGATTTGTCCTAATGAAATGATTATTTCCTTCTGGTCCAATTTCTTCAAATATGTTATTTCTCAGCAAGAAATTTTTGTACTTCTGTCTATGAGACACATTTCTGTATAAATAAGAATCTTCAATAGCCAGGGACAGGAGTTACACTTCCATCTATGAAATAGCAAATGGTATGGGACTTGCTTTCCACCAAAACAACTAAATAATCAGAAAACAAGGCTAAATGTATGAAACAACTGTTTTCAACCACTGGATGGTGGGAAGCACAGGAATGTGGTCCGCGATAGAGAAACAAATGAGGCAAAGCCTATAATCAACTTGGCTTTCTGCCAGCATGGAACTGACTCAGGTTTATAGAGTTGAGGCAACAGACATAGGAGCTCAAGGAGAACAATGCAGCTGGAATTTGGAATTTGGAGAAGAGGAAACTATTCAGGAAAAGCTTTCCAGAAATCCATCTATGGACCTCCAAAATGCTTGGGCTAAATCCTAGGTTGACTACTAATCTGCATAGGCACCAGGTGAAACTTTATAAGGTCTGGTAAAGATCAACTGTCAGAGAGCCATAAGCTTAATAATTCCCAAGGTTCACACAGGACTGGCAGACATACAAGTTTTTACCAGCCATAGTAGAGAGATCTTGTTGAATACCTGTGCATTCGATAGAGATCTCAGAAGGGTCACACCTTAAAAGCAACGTTAAACTAACGCTAGAGTAAAAGCTATTTTGAAACAAAGCTTAAAACAAAAAGATCTTGAAAGTATCGTGGTGATCTGCAAGTAATTTAATTCCATGCCAAAAAAATCTGTAACACTCCTTAAAGAAAAATAAAAATTCAAAATAATCAACAATGTGTCGTTCATAAATATCAGGCATCTAATCAAATATTACATCACTATACATATAATACAAATATTACTACATGAATAAGTCGTGAAATTTGAGACATAACTAAGAGAAAAAAAAAACACTAATAAAAATAGAGCCAGAAATAACAGAGGTAATGAAATGAGGAGGAAAGAACTTTAAGGCAGCTTTCAAGAATATGCCCATGGAGGTACCTGGGTGGCTCAGCCAGTTAAGTGTCAGACTCATGATTTCTGTTCAAGTCATGATCTCAGGGTCCTGGGACTGAGTCCCCCATCGAGCCCCCACCCTGCTGACAAGTCCCCCCACTCCCACCCTTCACCCCACCAACCACCACCACTCCCCCCTCATCGAGCCCCCCATTGAGCCCTGCATCAAATATATATGTGTAGTTGGAGTGAATGATAGGGAGGAGAACAAGAAAGAGACAAAAAAATTTAAAGGAAGAAATAATAACAACAATATTTAAAATTTAATGAGTTATTAGTACAGAGAGTCAAAGAAAGCCACACCAGAGGACATCATAATCAAATTGTTTAAAACCAATGAGAAAAAGAAAACTTTAAAGCAACAAGAAAAAAATTGACATTCTAAATGTAAGGAAGACAAACAAGAATTATTACAAATGTCTCAGACTCAATAGTAGGAAGCAAGAAAATAATGAACAGAAATCAATAAAAGATAAAATGGGTGAACAATAAGAAAAGTCAATAAAACTAAAACCTGGTTCTTTAAAAAGGTCAATAAGATTGATAATCCTCTATATACAATGATCAAGGAAAGGAAATAACTTTATCAGGAGTGAAAGAGATGACATTATTACATCTATGAAATACTTGGTGATAAATTTAAATATGTACAAAATTGCTGGGAAAAATTAAAGATGGCCTAAATAAATGGAGAAATGTAAAATGTTCATGAATTGGAAGATTCAATATTGTTAAGATGTAAATTCTCCCCCAGATTAATCATATGATTAATGGAATTCAAATAAAAATCCCAAAGGTCTTATTTCTAGAAATTGCCAAGTTTTTTTCTAATAATTATATGGATGTGCAAAAATCTTAGACTAATCAAAATATTTCTGAAAAGCAAAATTCAGAGTCACACTATCAAATTTCAAGACATAAAGCTATAGTAATCAAGACAATGTGTTTTTGGTGGAATTATAGGTATATAGTTATAATGTAGATCAATGGAGAAGAATAGAAAGTTTAGAAATACACTCACACATATATGGTCAATTGATTTTTAACAATGTTGTCAAGATAATCAACAAAGAAAGTATTTTTTCAACAAGTTTTGCTAGAACAATTAGATATCTACTTGAAAAAAAAAAAGAAAGAAAGAAATATCCCCTTGCCTCACACCATACACAAAAATTAATTTGAAATTGACCTAAATGTAAATGCTAAATCTATAAAACATACAGGAGAAAACGGAAGACTAACATTTTTGACTTGGGGGCAGGCAAAGATTTCCTAGCATGGACTCTAAAATCATGGACCATAAAAGAAAAAAAATTATTAATTAACTCATAAAAATTACAAACTTCTGATTGCTGAAAGACATCATTAATAAAATGAAAGAGCAAACCACACACATGAAGAAATTATCTGTATTGCATGATATGACGAAGGACTTGAGACCAAGAGTGAATAAAAACTCCCACAACACAATATTAAGTAAGCAAACAACCCTATGAAAAATTGGCAAAATACCTGAGATTATTTTTCAGAGAAGTTATACAAGTGATTAATAAAGAAATGAAAAGATGTTCATCATCACTAGTCATTAGGGAAAAGTAAATTAAAATCATAATCAGGTACCACTATCTAGTGACTAAAATGCTTAAAATGAAAACAATTGACTATATCAAGTGTTGGCAAAAATATGCAGCTAAAGGAATTGTCCTGTATTTCTGGTGGAAATAGAGATTGGTACTTTTTGGAAGTCATTTTGGCAGTTTCTTTTCTTTTCTTTTTTTTTTTATTTGAGTATAGTTGACGTACAATGTTACATTAGTTTCAGGTGTGCAACATAGTAATTCAGTCTCTATACTTTATGCTGTGCTCACCACAAGTGTAGCTACCATCTGTCACCGTACAACTCTATTACCATATCATTGGCTCTATTATTCTCTATGCCGTGCTTTTTATTCCCATGACTAATTCATCCCCTAACTGGAAGCCTCTATCTTTCCTTCTTCTTTACTCCTTTTGTCCACCCCCACTCCCTTCCCTCTGGCAACCATCAGTTTGTTCTTTGTAATTACAAGTCTCATTCTCCTTTTTGTTTGTTTATTTGTTTTGTTTTTTTAGATCCCATGTATGAGTGAAATCCTATGGTATTTGTCTTTCTCAGTTTGACTTATTTCATTAGCATAATACCCTCTAGGTCCACCCACGTTGTTACAAATACCATGTGATCCAATAATTCCACTACTGAGTATTTACCCAAATAAAATGAAAACACTAATTTAAAAAGGTGTATGCACCCTAATGTTTACTGCAGCATTATTTAACAATAGCCAAGATCTGGAAGCAACCTAAAGGTCCATTCATAGGTGAATGGATAAAGAAATACACACACACACACACACACACACACACACACACACACTGGAATATTGGCAATTTCTCTTAAGTTAAATACACATTTACTACGATGCAGCAGTTTTATACCAAAGAGAAATTAAAGCATGTCTATATAAAGTCTGGTAAATGAATATTCACAGCAGCTTTATTCATTATAATCTAAGACTGGAAACAATTCAAATGTCCATCAAGTGGTAAGAGATCAAAAAACTGTGTCATATCTTACAGTGAAATATTAGAACAAACACTGAGACACACAACATAGATGAATCTCAAAAACATTATGTTGAGCGAAAGAAGTAGGACACCCAAGAGTACCTACTGTGTGATTCATTCAATTGAAATACCAGAACCGCAAAATTTATCTATAGAGACAGAAAGCAAATCAGTGGTTGCTGGGAACTCAGGCTCAGCATTGTGGGGGAGTAACTATAGTACTTCCTGAGGTAATGGAAATAGTCTATATCATGTCTGTGGTGGTGGCGGGTGTATAAATTTGTAAAAATTCATCAAACCATTATATGTTTAAAATGGGTGCATTTTATTGTACATAGATTATACCCCAATAAAGGTGACTTTTTAAAAAAGGCACTTAACAACAATATCTTTATATTTCAGTCCCTCATTTCTAACCAGAACTTACTGGAAAATAGTAACGACATATTATTTCATTTCCAGCTACCAGTACAGTGACCAGTGGAGAGAATTCAAAACACATATTTGATGAATTAAAGGATAAATATTTGAATAAATAAAGGAATGACTAATATATTCAGACAAAATAATAAGGCAAAATTTTAAAAATAAATAGTATTTTGGCAAGCATCATGGAAAGTCTTTCTAACTGTTCTTCTAGAATATACCATGAGATGATTCCTGATAATCCACCATTAGAGACAGTTAACTTTAGATAAGAGGCACTCCTTCGTAAGATTCCAGGTTTTTTTTTTTTAAGATTTTATTTATTTATTTATTTATTTATTTATTTATTTATTTAAGAGAGAGAGTGAGCCGGGTGAGGAGCAGAGGGAGAGGTTCAAGCAGACTCTGTGCCAAGCATGGAGCCCAAGGTGGGGCCCCACCCCACAACCCTGAAATCATGACCTAAACCAAAATCAAAAGATGGACACTTTACTGACTAAGCCACCCTGGCATCCCCATGAGGTTCCAGTTTTTAAATGTGCATACTTTTGAAAAGGGATAAAATATTGAGCCACTAATACCAACTAAAATTAACACGTCAATTTGCTAGTATTTCCAGGAACCAGCCTTTAGAATAGGTAAAAAGTTCTTATGCTTGCTTTAGGCAACGTGGAAAATGGGAAGTCTCATGGCCTTATTGCTGGAGATAATTGGCCTGGGTGGCATGTTGTGGGAACATTCTAGAAGACAATTCTTTGGGACAGTGGCCAATTCTAGGATCATCTGTGTGAGGAGCCCAGAATGTGATGCTTCTCAAACTATGAACTTTCCTTTCCCCCAAAATCCTATTTCTGGGTTAAAATATACTGTTGTGACACCGCCACATGATTCAACAAAACAGACAATAAATTTACTTTATCTTAATTGGTACTAAGCAAGTAAAACAAGCCTTGGGTTTTGGAAAATGTTTCTTTTCTTCCAGAATGCCCATGTTAAATACAAATCATGTGGGTGGCACACATAATTCACTTAAAATTTTGTAAACTGTGGCAGAAAAAACGTGCATCAAAATACATACTTTCATATTCTTCCTCCCAGGACCCAAGAACCAGTTCCCAGCAGCTTTGCCATTAGGCAGGGCCCTGAACTAATTCTGGAAATTAACTGAGTCACTTGTAGGTGGAGACAGTGAAAAGTCCTTTTACAATTCTTCTGTCTGCCACTCTTCTCCTGCCTTGGTAATTGGTAACACTCGACCAAGAAGCTGGAGGCTGCATGGCTGGAGTGCCAGGACGGACTGCAGAGCAGAGCCCCCAACTGCCGTTGCTGGCCGCCTTTGGACATGAAGCAAGAGTTAGAAGCAACTTTCGTTATGCATTGTCCCTGAGATCTGGCTTAATTTAGCCTATCTGGACAAATACAGTTAGCCAATGCTTTATATAAAATAATTACTATGATTTTCCTTATAAAAAATCTATATTAGAATCACAAACATACAAAGAAAAAAAGAAAAAAAAACCCTCTTGAATTGGGAAGAATAATGGGAATTTCTTCAATGGCCCCCCCATTGGCCCATTTAAAATAGTATTTGTTTCCTATTTTTTAAACTTGTCAATGTATTTCTACTTATTTTTAATATCATGGAAAGTCTTCAAATGCTTGACAAGTGTAGTTGCATTTGAAGCACAAAACCAGCATCATTGACAAATAAGAAGTATACTAATTGAATTCAGTAAGATTTGTGTGCATATGTAAGACTTACACACACAAAATGGAAGGTGGTAGGTATATTTAATTTTTTACCTTACTTTTTACCTTTCTGAATCCTTATTTATTTTACATCATAGTTCTCTATAAAAGGTTTGTAAAATGCATCAGATAAAAAGATGAGACTTCTCAAGAAGGAGCTAACAAAAAAAAAAGATAATATTTTTTTTCCAAAATATAGCGTAATATTTATATCCTATAAAGCAGAAGTCAGCAAACTTTGCCTGAAAAGGGCAAGATAGTAACTATTTTAGGTTTTGCGGGCCACATATAGTCTCTGTCACATATTCTTCTTTGTGTGTGTGTGTGTGTTTGTGTGTGTGTGTGTGTGTAGAAATGTAGAAACCATTCTTAGCACCCAGCACACAAAAAGACACTAAGGGTCCCATTTGGCCCAAGGTTATAGTTTGCCTTCTCTCCTCTAAAGAGTTTACTCCATTAATAGCTATAATAATGCTACCTCGGCGCTTCTCTTTTGAAGTCATCATTTAAAGGAAAAGGCAAATGCCTTAACTGATTTGAAAATTCCTGAATTTCTCTGAGTATTTGCATTTGCAAATCTCTCTATTCCCATGCAAAACTACCTCTTGCCTGAAGATTGAGCTCCTTATTTTTCCTTTAGTTATTGTTAGGATCTGGATGTTAGTGAACAGTTATTAATAAATAATCATTGAAGAATGTACACACATTAAGTAGCTGGTGGCCCAGTCTCTCCCCCTAAATTCCCAGAAGCATCCAAGTTTCCATTTCTTGTGTTCAAGGCACCTATTCATCTTTATGTTCCTTTGTAGAAAACACCTTCTGATTTCAGACTTTGAGCTTCTAAAAAGGGACCAGTAGTGCCTTAAACACTCTCTTTGGAGATAAGGTTCTTCTAGTCAATTAACTGAAATGTAGATGTCAGCAGATGTTTAGCTAATTCTTTGAATTACTTTTTACTCTGTTGCCTAGTATCGTGTTAAAACATCTATATCTGTGTGAAATCAAGTACATTTGGGAAATTCTAAATGCCCCACAGCAGTGGAGGAAAGTACAAGGCTATCTCTCAATCCGCAATTGCGAAAGGGATCCTGCCTAGCTCCTGATGTCAGCACACCTTAAGTACTCTGTGGGGACGTCAGATCTGACTAAACATCAGGATCTAGGTCTTCTTCCACTCAGCGTAAAACTCTTGCAGACTGAAAGGCTGTTACGTTACAGGAATCCATGTCCAGTACTTTGTAATGCCAGAATCCCCCAGAAATGAACTTTCCACATCTATTCTTAGGGAAGCAGGTCATGGCAGAAAGAACACTGACGTGGATTCAGACTGACAAAAAATTAAATCCAAAATCCTGCTTCACCCCCACCCCCTACTTATCAGCTGAATGACCTTGAGCAAAGGAATTTATCTTTCTGAGCCATGATTTTTTTTTTTTCCATCTGTATGGGTAATAATTCCCATCCTAAATGATGGTAAGAAGATTAAATAATGCACACAGGAAAACTCACCCATAGTGGCTATGATTTTACCCATGGGTCCTTGAAGACTTTGGGATAGTCTAGCAGCTTCTTGGAGTCTATGTGAGAGGAGCACTGATTAAGCATCGAGCCTTCTCACACTGGTGTGTCGTCTAAATCAAGATCACATTGCAAGGTAGAGAAATATTATTTTATAAGACTTTCCTGTTTTAATTGAAATCTGCTACTAAGGGTTTCCCTCTATCTTTAATTTTCCTTCTATCTGTAATCTTTCTAACTTGGAATTTCAAGATTAGGTTAACTGCTTAGTCTCTACTGTTAACTTAGAACCACTATTTGAAGTTCTTGGACCTTAACCATAACAGGTTTTATTGGGAGAAGATATTTCTCTCATCTAATAAATGTCATTTTTCAAAAATGTGTAGGAGATTATGGGGATGCTGGTCCTTTATCCAATGGGTTCACTCATGCTTGAGGAGAGAAGGATAGATTTCTCCAAGCATCGTAATTTCCTACCCAAACTGCCTGGTTATTCCGTCTAGGGCTGTTCCTCTCTACCCCTTGATATTTCCGATACCTTTCAGGACTTTTAAGAAACTCTAAAAATAAACCACTTGGTGTATTCAAATCAAGCCTAGCAGATTATTTGGTGGATGCCATGGTAAAAAGTGGTAATAATAATAATAATAATAGAAAAAAATTAAATTAGTGCTTAATATAGCATGCACTTTACAAAAATTATCTCATCTGACATTTACAGTTTTACTCAGTTTAGCACTATGCTTGATCCTTAATTTGCATGGGGCGTCCTGATAGAACACTCAAGTAAGGCAAAACCTGCGAAGGCCTTGGCAGCCCCGTCTCTGAAATTGCTGGACTCTGATGGCACCTTCAGCTGCCTCCAGAATCACTAGTCTTCCACCTACCTGAACACAAATGTCATCTCTGATCAAAGTCTTCCAGACCTGAGATGTAAAAATAGTAGCTCAACTCAAGACACGGATCACAGCGCCATTTTGAAAAGAGTAACATAGACATCTGACTATCTCTTCAAGGGTTTTCTCTTTACCACTAGGAAGATTTGTTTTATATCATCAAAGCTGTTGTTTAAGCCCTTCTCCCAGATGGGAAAACAAAGCAAAGCAGGATGTGACAGGGAAGGGGCGGGGGTTCTAACCTTGACTGAGGTCTGCAGGACCTGGGGCTGAGTAATGGAGAAGCTAGAGTGGGTCCTTGATTACAAGTTTTGCAAAGAGAAGTAGAAGTTTGGGTCATTTCAAGGAAAAAGAGTAAGAATGAAATTTTACTATACGGGGATCCTCAAAGGTATGCAATGATAATTAGTAAATCAGAAAGAGTGGATTTAGGACCTGGAGCTTGATGGTACTTCTTAATACTGCGAAAAAATAAAGTGGAAAATTGTATATGGTACTTGCAAAAACTTTAAGGGTGGTGGTAAGTTGCTTCTAGGTCAAAGCCACTTACATACTTAAAAGTATGTTACACTCTTATTATGCTCTTACTGTGTGTGATTAAAGACCTTACCACTGCCAAATTTACTAGAAGGATTCCTTCCTGTTCTTACAGGTCCACTCCTGCTAACAAATCAAAGATCAAATGCCCATTTTGCAAAGAGCAAAGGCACAAGACCAACAATACATCCTTGACTATAGTGTTCTCTCAGGTTCCCTAAGATTTCCTCTAAGCAGTGTCTCAACTCAGGTTTTTAGGGGATTTGCAATACCACCAAGGTTTTATATCCCAACATGGGACATAGGGACATATAAGATATCAGAAACCATGCAGAGTAACCCATCCGTGTCCAAGATGGATATGCAAACCACTCTAATAATCTTCCAAGAATAGTCTGTATAAAGCTGTGATGAAGATTCTTCTTTCTAGCCGCCAGAGAAAAACAATAGATGTTGTGTTTCTGACATGGAAAATGCCAAAATCCCAGATACTACCAGCCTGCAATAAGATGTTTCCCTGTTGGATTTTTTTTTTTTAAACACACTTAAATTAGGGAAAAGGGATGCTTTTACAAGATCTTTACTTTGTGCTTTTCCAAGGAAAATTCTATGTCGGTTCCAAACAAAAGCAGCATTTTATCATTTTTTAATTCAACATTATGCAAACAAATTTCTATTAAAGTCACAATTGTACTTAATTTCAGGTGCCATTTAAAATCTCATGAACACAGATGTTTTTTGATATGGAGAAAAGCACGTATAAGATTCAAACACTCTTCCTTTCACTTGTGCTAAATATGGGCTAAGAATGTGACATAGTTGGAGTGCCTGGGTGGCTCAGTTGTTAAGCGGCTGCCTCCGGCTCAGGTCATGATCCCAGCATTCTGGGATTGAGCCCCACAGCAGGTCTCTGCTCGGCAGGAAGCCTGCTTCTCCCTCTCTCACTCCCCCTGCTTGTGTTCCCTCTCTCACTGCCTCTCTCTCTGTCAAATAAATAAATAAAATCCTTTTAAAAAAGGAAAAAAAAAGAATGTGACATAGTCTCCAATTACCACCTGTAACTATTAGGAATCAAAACTTTTTTTAAAAAGATTTATTTTAAAGAGACAGAGCATGCATGCACACATGTGTGAGCAGGGGGAGGGACAGAGGGAGAGAGAGAATCCCAAGCAGGCTCCACAGAAGCCCGGTGCAGGGCTCGATCTCAGGATGCTGAGATGGTGACCAGAGCTGAAATCAAGAGTCCGACGGTTAACCGACTGAGCCACCCAGGTGCCCTTAGGAATCAAAACTTTTAATTAAGAAATAAAGAATATAAACAGAAGAGTGGTGAGGGCACCTCCAGAATTCATCATATCCCCAGAACTCTACCATCCTGTTCTGAAAGCCTTCCAGCGAAGGCAGTTTTAAGTTATTTTCATAACTGGAGATAAAATTTAACTTTCTGACCCGCTGTGAAGTTCTTCCTTCTAACCAGCATAAATCCCTCTTGCTGCAGTTTTCGCTCACCTCCTGCAGTTTGATCCTTTGTGATCAGGAAGAACAGCTGGTCTCCATCACCCTTATAATAACCATTCATATTCCCAAAGTTATAGCGCCCTTCGGCTTCCTCTTCTCTAGACTAAAAAGCCCAGTTCCTTTAACCTTTCCTCAGAGGTCCTATTTTTCAGCCATTTCATCATTTTTGTTGATTGCTTCTGGACTCTCTCCAAACTCTGTATCTCCTGTCAGTTGTGCTTCTCTCAGACTAGAACAGGATTTGATTGAAGACCTTGTCACTGCCAACTCTACTGGAAGGATCACTTCCTGCTCTTACAGATGGGCTTCTGCTAACAGAATGATTAAGATCACAAGCCAGATTCTCACCAAACCCTGAATTGCCATTCTAGTCCTACCGCTACCCCTGGCCCACCCTCCCACAATATCGGTAGAGGTGGAATGCATTTGCTGTAGGAAGATTATGAAATGGGGCGAGTCAGGCTTCAGAGACATACCATCTCTGCCTTCAGCAGCTTTCCTTTCTCACACCTCCCGTTGCTGTCTCTGACTCTGTTGGGTTATCTCTCTTGCCAGCCTTTGAACACTTACGAATCTACATCCAGAGCCTTTGTCGCAGCTCCCTGCCTCATGGCACACTAAGCAGAGTTCTGAAAGCCCTTCAGCTATCTCTTTTCGTCCCCCCTCTCTTCCCTCACACTTTCTCCATGCTATTAGGGCTCCTTTCAGTGCAAGTAAAAGAAAATCAGCTCAAGTTATTGATAATAAGAGAGAGATGCCTCCATTGTTGAGTTTGGAAATTTTGTGAAATGTTATAATATATGTATTTTTCTGCAATTTTCTTGCACTTCCAATCATAGTATACTCATGAATATTATCTATGTAGATGCATATACCTAAGGTTCATTTATTTTTATTTCTGTTTAGCATTACAGCATGTAATTGCTTTTGTTGAATTTTCTTGTCAATGAACGATTAGATTATTTTCAGATATTCTGTTGTTGTAAATCAAGCTGTTGGGGCGCCTGGGTGGCTCAGTCATTAAGTGTCTGCCTTTGGCTCAGGGCATGATCCCAGAGTCCTGGGATCGAGCCCCACATCATGCTCCTCCGCTATGAGCCTGCTTCTTCCTCTCCCACTCCCTCTTCCTGTGTTCCCTCTCTCTCTGGCTGTCTCTATCTCTGTCAAATAAATAAATAAAATCTTAAAAAAATAAAATAAAATAAAAATAAATCGAGCTGTTATGAAAATTTTTGTATGTATTTCTGTGTACATATGTGCAAGATTTTCTCTAGGGTAGATATCTAGGAATGGAATTGCTCTCAGTCATTAAGTATGTGGTGTTTTTTTTAAAGATTTATTTATTTATTTATTTATTTATTTATTTGAGAGAAAGAGAGAGCGTGTAAGCATGAGGGGGCAGGGGCAGAGGCAAAGGGAGACTCTCAAGCAGACTCCATGCTGAGTGCAGAGCCCATCACAGGGCTCGATCTCACAACTCTGAAATCATGACCTGAGCTGAAATCAAGAGTCAGACAGTCAACCAATTGAGCCACCCAGATGACCCAAGTATGTGGATTTTCAACCTTAACAGATGTTCAATAATTTTCCTAAGTGGTTGGAACCATTTGCATTGCCACTGACAGTGTATGAGCTCTTACTGCTCTACTTCCTCTCCAACAGTTTTTATTGTCTGATTTTTTTAATTTTGCAAATCTGACATGTACTAAATGATATTCCATTGTGTTCCCTTTTTTTTCAAACCCCAGTGTGGGGCTTGAACTGTCACCCTAAGATCAAGACCTGCGCTGAGATCAAGAATCAGAGGCTTAACCAACTGAGCCACCCAGGCGCCCCCCACTGTGGTTTTAATTTGCATATCTCTGGTGATTAGTACCAAGAATCTTTACATGTATTCAGTAGAAATTGTGTTTTTCTTTTGTTTGATTATTCACTTATTTTTCTCAGCTTGTTTATCTTTTTTGTGTTGATTTACAGAAAGATTATATATATATATACATATATATATATATATATATATTCCATATAAGTATGTGGGTATGCACATTCTAGACATTGTCCAATATAGGTGTTGCAAAATATCAAATGGGTTTTCTTTGATTAACAAAAGTTCCAAATGTGGCAGACTTTTTTTTTTTAACTTGTGCATTATGCTTTTGGAGTCTTATTTAAGAAATCTTTCCCTCACTCAATATTATAAGGATATTCAAATATAAGAATATATTTTTTAAGTTTTAAAGTTTTATTTCATATTTACATTTTTGATTTCAGGTGCCTGGGTAGCTCAGTCAGTTAAGCATCTGCCTTGGGCTCAGGTCATGATCCTAGGGTCCTGGGATCAAGTCCTGCATCAGGCTCCTTGCTCGGCAGGGAGCCTGGTTCTCCCTCTGCCTACCATTCCCCCTGCTTGTACTCACTCTCTTTCTCTCTCTGACAAATAAATAAATTAAATGTTTAAAAAAATTTTTAAAAATTTTTTAAATAAAATTTTAATTTATCTGGCATTGATTTGTTTATGGTATGAAATAGGAATTCAGTCTATTTGTATACATGGATAAAAATTTTTCACTATATCATTTATTAACCCATTTATCTTCAATACCAGCTCCAGTAGGATTCCATATATATGGGATCTTATTTTGGACCTCTATTCTGTTCCATTGATAATTTGTCTATTCAAATACAATTCCTCATTATTCTAACTACCTTAGCAAGTTTTCTGCACTGTATTATTCTTCTTTTAAATGCCCTGACTCTTCTTGGCCCTTTGCTCTTCCACTAAACTTTATTTTTTTTAAGACTTTATTTATTTATTTGAGAGAGAAAAAGCATGAGCAGGAGGCAAGGGCAGAGGGAGAAGCAGACTCCCCACTAAGCGGGAGCCCAATGTGGAGCTCAGTCCCAGGACCCTAGGATCATGACCTGAGCCAAAGGCAGATGCTTAACTGACTGAGCTACCCAGGTGCCCTCCACTAGACTTTAAATTCAACTTGTCAATCTAACACACACACACACACACACACACACACACACACAACCACGTGCACATGCACAGAACCCTACATTTTGTGTAGAAATGCATTGCATCCATAAATGAATTTGTGGGCAATTGTCACATCTTTAAGATGCTGAATCACTAAATCCATGAATATGGTATATCTTTCCATTTACTGGTTTACTTTTATGTCTCTCACTAAATTTTTATAATGGTCTTCATAATGGTTTGCATATCTTTTACTGTATTTTGTTCCTAGATACTTTATTATTTTCTGTATATAATAAACATAATAAATGTTTTTAAATAATGCTGTATTTATTAATGGTTGTTGCTAGTATATAAAAATACAATTGAGTTTTCATCTCGAATTCATTAAATTTGCTAAGTTCTTAATAATCCCAGTTAGCCCTACATTCCTTTTGATTTTCTATTTCAACAACCGTACCATCTACATATTAGTTTTAATTTACAATTCCTTGAAATCTTATTTCTTATTATTTTATTATTACACTGGCATACATTGCAATGGATTTATTATTCTATTATTACGCTAACATCAGGAAAAGACTGAAAATAAATGGTGCTAGGAGGCATTATTTTCCTTTTACTGGTATTAAAGTCGTATTATCAATTATATTTGCTGTAAAGTTTTCTAAAGGTACTGTAATATTCCCACATATTACTAATGTTCTAAAAAAATTTAATGCCATGAGTCAGTATTGAATTTTATTAAATACTATTTAGGCATCTAAGATGATAATGTTTCTTGATTTATTTATATAATTTGGTTAATTACATTTGTAGTTTTCTAACATTAAACAAATCAAGTATTTCTGAGGAAACCCATTTGGCCATGATGTATTACGTTTTTCATAGATTACTGAATTTGTTTTGCTAATATTTTGTTAACATAATATAATCTATGTTCATAAATTATATTGGCTAATAATTTTTCTTTTATTTTTCTTGTCTGGTTTTTGTGTCAAAGTTATATTAGACTCATAAAGTGAATTTTGGAGTGGTCCTACTTTTCTATTCTCTGGAGGATGTTTTGTTAGATTTTAATGACCTGTTTCTTGAGTATGTATAGAACCTCAGTTATAAATTGTCTGGGATTTTTTTTATACTTTGAGGAAAAAAACGACTGACTGTTGATTATTTAAAGTTGTAGAACTTATTGTATAAGCTTGTTTAGTTAGTTTTTTAGAGAATTTGCCCATTTTATCTAAATGTTAAAGTTTATTTCCACAAAGCTGACATAACATTCTCTTGTTATATTTTAATGTCTGCCACATCTGCAACCTTGTCAAAAATTTTCCTTAATGTTTCTGATGTCTTTTTTTAAATCAATCTTGATCAGTGTTTAATAATTTTGTATTTTTCCCAAAGAACTTAATTTGGACTGTATTGAACTTGTCTATTTTACTATTCTACTCTATCCTATTATCACTATGATTTCCTTTTTTTACTTCACTTGTTCTTTTTTAAGGTTTTCTTTTACTGCTTTCTAAAGTTAGTTACTTAAGTGTTTGATTTTCAACCTTTCTTTTGTCCTTATATAAGTATTTAAATCAATATATGTCCCATTTATCTTCCTTAATGGAACAAAAGGAGTGATAATATCAAGGTTATCTTCCATTCAATTCTAATTATTTTCTAATTTCCATTACAGTTTCTTTTTGATCCATAAATTATTTGGAGATAATAAACTTTAAAATCTTTCATTATTTAGTTTTTATATATTAATTTTTCGATATTATTTATAATTTATTTGCCCTGTGGCCATGAAGTTTGAATGATAATAGTGTTTTAAAACTTATTGAGATTTGTTTTATGACAGAGTAGATGGTCAGTTGTTACTCATATTCAGTAGGAGCTTTAAAAGCCTACATGTCCTTCAGTTGTTGAAATTTAGTGTTCTACACAGATTGAGCTTATTTACTATGTTATTCAAATATTCTTTATCCTTACTGATTTTTGTCTCCTGAATCTATAGATAACTAAGAGAGGAGAATTAAAACTTTGCATTACGTTGCTTTTTTCTTGTAGTTTATTATTTATTTGCTAGGTATAGTTTGTGACTGTTACTAAATTCATATAAGTTATCTCCTCTTAGTGAGTTAAAGTGTTTATCATTAGAAAGCAATGTGATTTATGTCTGGTAATGTTTCCTGTCTTAAATTTTAATTTGTCTAATAAAAATACAGCATTACTAGGTTACATCATGTGAATATCTTTGTGTTGTATCTTTTTCTAGGTATTCCTATGAAAACTATATTCTTATTTTCAGTTTGTAACTTATAAGAACATATATATGCTTATTTTAATATGTATAATATTTTAATATTAACTTTAATTATGTATATACAATTAAATCCATCGCGATGATAATCTTTTCTCTTAGCTTAAAAAAATAATTAAATAATATTTTGCAAGCTAATGTGTTGGGCTTTATTTCTGATATCTTTTTTTGCTTTCTACTTTTTCCTGTTTCTTTCTTTGTCATTTTTTTGTTCTTTGGTTCTTTCACAGGATTTTTGCTTAGATCACATTTTGTTTCGGGGTGGGGGCAGTTCCCTACATTTCTTTTGACATTCATGTACTGAGATTTTTTTAAGTGGATCAGAGACAGTGGCTAAAACCCCACCAGGTCTGTGGTAGTCATGACAGCTGTTCACCAAATATTTCAAGCTCCTTTTCTTTCAGTATGTGGTAAAATTGTACTTTTTAAAAACTGCTCCTTTGAACTTTAGGCTTCTCCAAGTGACCTCTTTGGACAAATGAATTGAACAAGGGAGCGATGGGTATTATTTTCAAGCAGAACTTTTAAGAGCCAGCACCATTCAGATGTTCTTTTCCTTCACAGGGCATTTGTGGAAGCATATATTAGGATGAAACATGTCTGTCTCCACCTTGAGCAGTCTCCCCCTTCTACTACCAGGTATAGACAAAAAATTAAGTTAGGTATATAGTATGATTGAAAAATAAATCACTGTTCTGTAAAGCCATTAAAAATTTGGTGCAGTTTGTTAAAGAAGCGTTATCTAACCTTTTCAGCAATATACCACTCTCATCTTTTTTGCAGAAAATCACTTTGGCTGATTCTTATAAGTAAGCAGATTTTGAAAGCTTGTATTTATAGTATCTTTTCTGGAAGTCAATGTATGTGTATGTATGTATAATACATATATATATTCAAGTGAATATATATATTCAGCCAATCCCAACAATAAACCTGGAGAGAGGAGAAATGTAGTACTTTATTAAAAAAAAACAACCCATATGAGTCATTAATTTTGAGAAGTGATGATTATCTACTTGGACATCCCAGATGACCAGATTTACATTTTCAAGTATTAAACCTTCTATCAGGATGACCTTAGGCATCCCAAAGGTTAATCATCAGAAGGCCATATTCAGAGGGCCTGATGGCTGTCATTAGGATAAGATACTGCAGGCCATCTAAAGAAAAAAAAATTAACTTCCAAACTGAAATAATATAAATTTGACCCAAATGGAGAACAAAAACTTCATCCCCGGAAAAAAGACCCTTGAGCAAAAGTAATTTAGAGATGAGTGCTAATTCCTACACACTTTTGATGTGACCAGTGCTTTTTTTTTCTTTTCTTTTTTTAAGAATAGTATATCAAATAGGTATTTTATCACAAAATTGAAAGTAGTTCTTAAATATTTGTAATTCATTAGCATGAGAGGACTTGAGAGAAAAATCAATAAGCATTGTTTGGCAACCAGAAGGAAAAGAAGCCCAACAGAATAAGAATAAGTCAGAATATTACGCTTGTTAATAACTTGGGCACTGGTGTCAGGCTGCCTACTTTCAAATTAGGTACTTCCACTTGCTAGCTGGTGACCCTGGATAAATTACTTAACTTCTCCGAGCTCAGTGTCTTCATCTCTAAAATGGGGATAAGACCAGTTTCCACGTGACAGTGATGCTGTGTAGGTTCAACAAGATAATGCATCTAAAGTGCTCAGACTGAGACTAGCACACAGTCATATTATTTGATCTTAATAAAAATTAGCTATCATTATTATTATCTTGAAGCTAAGCCTTCTAATCTTTTATGAATATATTTTTTTAATTCTATGAAGTTCTATACTGATTTTTCCAAATATGCAACTTTCCAATCCATTATATTGTACCCTCATGCCTATGTAACCCTATTCATAGGTTCCTAAGAGAAATTAAGTCATATATATCCTCTATTACAATCATCTCCTTATATCAACTAGGGAAGGGAGGTGCTCTCAAAATAAATTTAACCACTTACATTTATTTTACTAATTATTAATATATTTGAATATCTCTATCATATACACAATTGCCCAGTTAATAAATAAATAAATAATTTATTTATTTATTTGTTTGTTTGTTTGTTTGTTTTTATTTTTAATTTGACAAATACCTGGATCAAAAAACCCACACAAATATTTAGATCAAACAAATATGCCACTACTTCATGAACACAAAGATGACTTTAACCGAAGATATCCAGCAGACTTTACTTGGTTGATTTTTAATTCTGACAATTTTTTGTCCTTGAGTATGTATATTTGGCATATCCTTGGGTGGGTTTTACTGTGAGTTCACTTGCTTTTTCACGTATTGTTTCTAGATTTCCCTATGAGACGAAAAGTATGATAAGTAGTTTTTGAGCCAGCAGTTTCTAGCTCGGAAATTCTTTTCGAAAGCACATTACTTGAAAAGACACGACCTACACATTTTCAAAGGGAAGGTTAATGAGACAGAGTGAACTGGGATTCTGGCGCTCTACCTTCCCCAAGACTAGATTTCAGTCCAGAGACTACTGCAAAAAAGAAAAAAAAAAATTAGGTAATATTCACCTGTTGTGGTTCAATTAGTGGGAAAACCAATCCCTTTCCTCTTACCTAAGCCACATAAATTCTATTACGCCCATTATTGTTTTTAGCATTTCCAAATATTACATATGATACTCAGATTCCAGATGAGGTAGTAAGATCTAAGCAATAGTTTAATTCAACAATCATTTATAAAAGTCCACTGCCGGCCAGGCATGGCACTGAGGGCTAAGGATGTAAGTGAGAACCCTTGTAGCTGCCTTTGAGGAACTTTTCATGCAGGGTTTGAAGTTTGACAGTTGTATAAAAAATAATTTGATGCAATAATATGTTAAGTGCCAAGAACTTTGGGGGCACAAAGGATGGTGGGTGATTCACCTTCAGGATCAGAGATGCCTTCTGGAGAAAATGTGGCCCACACTCCATCCTGAGGACCACTGCATTTTAAGTAGGTGCAGAAAAGGGAAGAGCATGTCAGGCAAATTCACATCTGTATGGGGGCGCCTGGGCAGTTCAGTCGGTTAAGCACCTGCCTTCGACTCAGGTCATGATCCCGGGGTCCTGGGATCGAGTCCTGCATTGGGCTCCCTGCTCGCCGCCCTCTGCCAGCCTCTCCCCTACTTGTGAGCTCGCTCTCTCTCTCTCTAATAAATAAATAAATAATCTTAAGAAAAAAATTCACATCTGCATGAGCCACCATGTGACCAGGTGGAGAGAGGTGTGGAAGAGAGCATTAGGGAGAGGACTGTGGGTAATCGATTGCATCCTGTAGATAACAGGAGACACTGAGGTACTGTTAGCAAAGAGAAAAATATTAAGACATGTTTAGAAGGTAGGGTAAGTACCCTCACCTGTCCTTTGGGGCACATGCAAAACTGCAATTTTCAGGTCTCTCGTTGTGGGGGGTGCCATATGATTAGTTTTGGCCAGTAGGTTGTAGAGAGGAAGAACATACGTCCCTTCCGGGCCAAACCGTTGAAGGGCCTCTGTGTGAGCCATCAGTATTGAGTCTTCTGCCGGGATGTTTGTGGAGGTATATGTCTAGACGAAGGTCTTACAAGAGCAAAGATGAGTGCAATGCTGAATGCTCACAAGGACGCTGGTGCAGAAGACTTTTGGCGTCATTCATTACTACCGTGTAACCCAGGCTATGCTGACCAAAATCTGTCCATCAAGATTTAGTCCTGTTTGTATACATGGTAAAGAAGGGAGAGGAGATGAGGATGGCCCCCGTGGTTCTGGTTTGCTAACTGGTTGGTTGATTTAATGACGACTGAATGAAAGGAAAAATTCAAACGTAAGAACTAGCTCCATGAGTTTGGAAAAAAATCGAAGAGGCAATATGATGACGTGTAGGCTCTGTGTCGTCCTGGCGGATGTGTTCAGCCAGCCCGTAGGTACACGAGCCAGAAGCTAAGTGGATTCTTGGGGCTAAAAATATAGATTTCAGTGATGTCTGTATGGTAGCTACAATTATGAGAATAAATAAGATCATCCGAAGCAGCTGTGAAGCAATTATCTAATGAATTTAGGCGAAGCAAATACTCTAAACCTCCAAAATCAATTTCATCGTCTGAATTACCGAGTTTGGCAAAACACACTTTTAATTTAGAAAACAAAAAAACTTTCATTGAGAGTTGCCATCTTTATAATTAGCAGTAAATTATTTTTCCTTAGCTTCAGATGAAGACTAAAGCAAAAACTTATTGGACTTTTTGTATGACTGTCGTGCAAGCATGTGGGGTTTTTTTCTACGTCTTCTTAGATTTAGGCTACTTTCTTTGCATATCCAGTAGATCTTTCACATTCGTTTTTGACTCTTTGATATTTTTCCATCTCTCTGTGAGTCTGGAATCCTGATTTTACCAAGGTTCAATGCCACACATTCAATAAAAAAAAAATGTTAACTTAGGTGTGAGCCAAAATCTCGGAAGCAATATTCTTTTTACAGGTCATTACCCAAAAAAGTGAACATAAAGATTATTGATGACTGTGAGTGTTTCTCTTAAAGCATGTCAGCCTTGCTAGTAATAGCACAGGAAATACTACAATCCGCTTTATTTTTTAATTACTTTTTTATTTTCTCTTCCTACTCTTCCTCTTCTTCTCCCTCCTCCTTTTCCTCCTCCTCCTGCTCTACTCCCACTAAAATGTGAGTTCAGAGAAATAAGAGAGCTTGCCGGCCGTTTTCACCATTTTATCCCCAGCACTGAACCTGGCACAGGGGAGGTTTTTATCAGCATCTGTTGAGTCTGTTGAATAAAAGGATAACATATCACAACAAAACAATCATCCTGTCTCCTACATGAGTATGAGAATATGATCACTCTTTGTCATAAAATAGAAATGTTAAAGGGTATTTAATCCTTCCTTCTCTCATTCTCACCTTTCACTCACATGAAGATCCAATTCTTTGGCAAGTTCTATTTATTGTGCCTTCAAAATACATCCCCAATTTGACCACTTCCCCAAGCTGTGCCACGCTCATCCTAGCCTCACCCCTGCCCTTTCTCCCCTGGATTACTACAGTAGCTTCCTTCCTGGTCTTGCTGCTTCTACCCTGCCTGCCCATCCTCCCCTTCCCATCCACTCCAGGCTAATTTCGATACAGAGGTCAGAGTGCTAGTCCAAAAATGTAAATCAGATCCTGTCACTCCTCTGCTCAGAGGCTTCCCATCTCACTCAAAATAAAGGTCAACATTATTACAAAGGCTCACCAGGCCCTACACCAGCTGGCCAGTTGCCACCTTTTTGACCTTCTCTCCTGTTGCTGTCGTCCTGGCCCCCTTCTCTCCAGCTATATCAAAATTCTGGCTTTTCTTTAAAGACATCATGCATGGCTCCACCTCAGGACATTTGCACTTGCTGTTCCCTCTATTTCAAATGCTTTGCTTCTGAATACCCATAGGGCTGGCTCCCTCATGTTTTACAGGTCTTCTCTCTAATTCCTTTTCTCAGTGAGGCATTGCTTAACTGCCTCATGTAAAATCTCAGTGCCCTCCTCTGAGCCCCCTGCAACTTCTTATCCCTATTTGTCCTCATGGCATTATCACCATCCAATATATTATAAATTTGCCTGCATGTTTATTTATTGTCTTTCTCCTGGGATAGAACATAACCTCCATGAAGACAGAGTTTTTGTCTGTTTTGTACATGATGTCTCACCCAAAATAGTGTTTGACACAGAAGAGACATAAAATATGTATATATATTTTAGTGAATAAACTGTAACTCTAAACACCTAAACCTTAGGATCAACTCTGAGTCAATGAAAACTAAACTAATCAGTATCTCAGAAGCCCCATGAAGAGAGGGGGTATGGGAAACTGGGAGGTAATTTTCAATTCTAAGATACTTTTCATTTCAAAATTCTGGGCTGTAACAGGACCTTTCAGTTCACAAGATCTTTAGCCTGCTTTTTCCTGTATAAATCTTGTAAGAGAACGTTTCTGACCATATAGTTGGTCCTAAATCCTAAAAGGTCTGACCAGGGCTCAGGGAACATACCTGAAGTTTGAAAATTATTAATGTTAAGCAGTGTTTTCTCCCGCCACTTAAACTAAGAGTGTAGTGGAAAAGCAAGTCCAATGATAGGACTTTTTTGCTGCTTTTGTTATTACATTTTTTTTTTTTAGTGGTGGCTTCAGTGTAGAATTCAGTGTATAGACTGCTTTTATCAAAATTATTTTAGTATTGTTGATGTGAGAAGAAACAAAAAGGTGAGTGCTTCAGTAAAATTATGATAAATAGTCTTACAAGGAAAATTTAAGTTAGGTTCTAACATAACCTTATGTTGTATTTCTTAAATATTTTAAGCTTTTTTTTTTTTAAGATTTTTTTATTTATTTATTCGACAGAGACAGCCAGCGAGAGAGGGAACACAAGCAGGAGGAGTGGGAGAGGAAGAAGCAGGCTCATAGTGGAGGAGCCTGATGTGGGGCTCGATCCCAGAACGCCGGGATCACGCCCTGAGCCGAAGGCAGGCGCTTAACCGCTGTGCCACCCAGGCGCCCCTCTTAAATATTTTAAATGCAATTTATATGTTTTAACTTCACAAAAGAACTACAAAGTTTGAATCCTGCTAGGCTTGAAATATATTTCATCTTCATTATATTGATGTCCTTATGTTTACAGGTAATCATAGCATTTTCTGTAAAAATGTAAAACAGCATGAAGACACTTTCACAATTTTTAGTATTAGCTGATACAAGCTGCATTTTGGTAGCTAAGACCAGCAAATGAAATGAGTTCACCAAAGTTTCTACAAACCCAATTCCCAAAAACAAACCATAATAAATAAAATACAAACTCAGCCCCCCTGGAAGGCAAGAACACAAAGTTTATACAAAAATTTAAAATAAATAGATGTACACACAAAACTGCGTTATTTCTCTTCTAAGATACCAGTGGTTCAATCTTAAACTCATGCAAAGTATTTGCCGTTAAAACCTTTGTTCATCAGATGTCTGTCAGAGAGTGTCTGATCTACTGCATGGAGTAGAAGATATTCAAGAACAGAAATGTATTTATTCCCCTAGTGGCTAAATCAATAGGTAGGACAGGCGATTTGGTATCCCATGATAGATAGCTGTATGTTATTCACTTTTGACGCACAGATGTAGGTGGTCTCGGTTGCAGACCCGTACTCTGGATAGAAAATGTTTGAGGACATGTAGAGCTCCAAACCTCAGCTGTTAGGAAATGGCAGGGCTGACATGCCCAGGGATAGTTCAGTGGTGGGCTTGGCCCTGCACTCCTTATTCAGGAACCAAAATCCCTCGAACAAACACAAAAGACAGGTAACGCTTGCAAGTAATTAAACTAAGAATTGGACCAGGACTTTACTCCAGGACTTGCATTTTATAAGATCGTATGACAACCCACCCCCCATATTTGGCTTTTCCTCTGGTATAATATAAACAAAGATTCAGAAAGGAGGATACTGGGTTGCACATCCCCCTTTCATGGTATTTTTCCTATTTTTATTCCTTTGAAATGAAATAATAAATTTCATAATAATATCCATAGCTATTTTTAAAATTATCCACACTCATATTTCAACCCTTCCAACATCCCTATAGGTTTAGTTATTTTTATTGCCATATTAACTGAGGACTTTGCTTCTCAGGAAACTTACACAACTTGTCATATTCTTGGTAGATGACTGAAGCGAAGGTTCATCTGACACAAATGCCCTGGTTTCTCATCACCACCTTGCCATTTCAGGGTACCTAGAGATCTCATTCCCAACCCACCCCCACCCCCACCCCCCGCAGCACAAGGGAGGCGCCACACCTCATCTTTTCCCAAGGACCTGTGGCATCCTGGCTTATCAAAAGAGTTAACTCACTTCCCTGCATGGAAAGGGCCTGTTTGAAGCAATCTGCTCCATTCCTCATTGGAAGGGCCCTGGGAAAGCCTAATCTTCAATGACCTTTAGGAAAATCCCAACCTTCGAGCCAAAAGGCCCTGAATCAGAAGCCAACTTGCTCAGTGCGCCTCCCGGCTCTCCTGACCTGGTGCCATCGGTTTTACAAGCGGCCCACTCGGTTTTAATATCCTCCCTGGGCACCACCTGACACTCACGCTCCCCGGTGCAGAGAGACTGGTACCGGCCCAGCCAAAGGGAAGTGCGCAGGGGGATTAAAAAGTACCCTGCTCCTGGCTTGAAAGTTTGTAAAGAAAGTACTGAACACAGACTTCCCATAGTATCAAAAGGAAAATTTATGCATCGCCTTTGAGTTCAACTTCTCCATTAAAGCTTTTTCCCTATAATCTAGGGAGTTCTTATCTTGGTGACTTATGATGTTATGGAGGGGCTCATGCATGGAAAATGTCAATAGAAATAGTAACTCTGGAAGGGAAGGGCCTCCTAATTAGTCCCCATTTAGATTTTATGATGGCTTTGAGATCTGCTCATCCTGACAGTGCGCACTGTGGTTACATATTGTTCTAGCCTGAGGGAACCATAGGAAAATCCAGATTTATTGTACCTATCATACCAGCATATTTCATTTGCCATTATGAGCAGCCGTCTCGCAATGATGCAGGAGTATTTATTACAGATTAAATTGTAGGACCTGGATGGTTTAGTGAGGTTCTTGAGGTATCATTTATGTCATTAACTGGCTCATTATCAGATCTGCAAATCTCCATTCTTCTCGGAGCCTTCTGTTTGAGCACCGAGGTTTGAGGGCTCAGACAGCTTCCGGGCCGTATTTTGTGGTGGCGTGGGCAAGAGTTTAAATACGGACAAAGCAAATCGCTTGCATCACCCCCACCCCCAACACACACACACACACACACACACACACACACACACACACCGCCTTCGTGTTGTTGTTTTACCTGATTTCCTGGAAGGTGGTGGCAAATGCCCCTTTTAGTGCTTTTTGCTGGAGGTCAGGGCGAAGGGTTGCTATCCACAGGGCTGTGCGGGCCAGGTGCTGGTGTGTGTGCAGGAGTATGGGGCGGGGGGAGTGATTTGGAGCTGCAGGATTCAGGGGATTTATTTTCAGGGGTGGCTAACGCTAATTAGGTTAGGAGTGCCTGGCTGCCTTCTAAAGACATGGCCTCCAATTTTTCTTCTCTGATAAATAACCCTACGTTTGAAAATCAGGAAGGGAGAAGAGAGTGTGTGAAATTTAATTGTGGTTATTTAAGAAGTTAGCTGCTCTTCGGTGCTGATTATCTTCGGCGAGAGGGTTCAGTTTTCATGTCCTGGTGCCTCTGGGACTGCGTTTTAATTCTACCTGGGAAGCTGAGCGAAGAGGATTCACTGATGGACGATTATGATTTTTTTTTTTTAAGATAGTAGAATATTCTTGCCTAAAACTAGCTGGTGAGCATTTTCAGGAAGGAATACTCGGACCACAGTGTTCACCCCCTACCTCTCTTCTCTGGTGTAGTTCTTCTATTTGCATTTATTGTTTGACTCAAAGTAGGGGTTCTTTGTTGTTGATATTTGCCCTATTTACTTTCCTATATTGCTTTTTCATAAAACCCAGGGAATGGCATTTAAGTTGCCCTGTTCTTTGGTATTAAAATACTTGCCATAGAGACACAAAAGTACCTATAGAAATGCTGAGCTCAAATTGATAGATTATCTGGGAGACAAATGCCTTGTGATTTAATTGTTGAGTATAATTAATTCACCGCATAGACAATAGTTGCTGGTAAAGGTACATTTTCACAAAGGAAAATTACAGGTAGAAGCTATGATGTATTCTTTAAAGAGGACTGATATATCAGAACTGAATTTGAGACCACAGACTTGGTTGACCATTAATATTTACACTGATTAATCATTATAAAATATTGCTTCCTTTTCTTATTTATACAGCCACACAAAATAATTTCATTAATTGACCAGTCATTCAGGACAAGGTGTACAAACTGTTTTACATCCGCAGCTATCCCTCCAGATCAAAAAAGGAACAAAAGTGAAATGCCTTGGTTAAACCGAAATGAATATCAGTGAATGGATAGCAAGCATTTCTTGCCACCCACCGAATTGACCCTCATTTAGCACGTGAGCGCAGGTGCCGAGCAGCTACTTTTAATCAGTGATATCAGAGGGGGCTGCAGAAAGCTGCTCATTTTTACTTGTTGCTTGCAAGTTAGACTTAACGAAGCAACGTAGAAAGGTCAGAAGGAATCATTTTTACTTTTTGCCACTGAGCAGGATAATTTAGAGGCATGATAACGATGCTATTGCCTCTATGCTGTTGTAGCAAGAACGAACCGCTCAGCTCTGAAAAGAACCTGTCACTTGTACGACAGACGATTGGATAATAAGGATTATATAGTTTCTAGTTTGCCCCTCTTCTTTTTCTGCGTTTCTCCCACATACTGTTTTGAGACATAATGAGATTTTTAGGACAAATAACGTGCAGTAATTATTAGCCACCCATCCACAATGTGCAAAGGGAAGTTAGTTTGACTGCAAGCGTTTGGTGTTTTTCTTGTTTGTTTTGGTTTCGGTTTTTAGTTCGGTCTTATTTTTTTCTAAAGTTTAAGTAATTGTTGATTATTTCTAATTTGTCTCTTGTGGGAATCAGACTACAAGTGTATAACTTTGTGTAAAGAAGCAGATTTAGGCTGCAGTTCCTTACATCGACCTCCTCCCCCTACATCCTTAAATTAAGGACTGTCTACTTGGAAGCAGAATTGAGGAGAATATACAGAATGTTCCTTTTTCCCTGGTACCATTAACAGCACTCTTGTTATTTATTTTGAGGGCACCCCTTGAATAAGAGTTGTGTCGTGGAACTGGAATAAAAGCTGCTCGGAGAATTAGCCTTAAAATAACACCAACGTTTAGATTTAAGAATCATTTTTCACTAAACATTTCATGACCTCATCTTATATCAAGGCTAATTTTCAGGACTCCCTATTTTTAAACAAGTGCAGCATTTAAGGGACACATCCGTAAGCACAACTGTTTGTGGTATTGTTTATAGAGTCCGTTGATACGTGTGCTAAGCAGATTATAATTATATGCATGCATGTGAATATGTCTGTGTATGTGTTCCAGCGTACCTGAGTGGATGGCCAATCAGGCAGAACTTAGCACTAAATGAGTCCTCTCTCATACTCGCTGTATACCGTAGGCACTCCTGAATACATAAAATCGGCGTACGCTCCTCGAAATAAGAGATTTTTATTTGAGGCTTCTTTGTAATGCTCCTTTCCCCAATCTCACCGCTTGGTCTTTCGCATTATAGTCTTAATATTGAGCTTGCTCATTAATCTCCATCCTTTTTTTAGGTTACTCTAGGCTGTTCTTGTAGCTGTAGTACTCACTGGGTTGCCGTAGGAACAAGAGATCCGAGTAAATATGCTTATGGAGAAGAAATGACTACTAATTAAATGTGAATAGCATTTATAAATTGCCTGGTTCTCACAAAATGCAGAACATAATGTGCTTTGATGTACTTCATTAGTGAAAGGCACCTATATTTTTTAAATATATACTAGTAGAGAAAACCAAATTTTAATGCAAAAATGATCTTTCCGTGGGTTCGTTTTTCTGCCGACTATAAATCCTGTAATTTAATGCGGATATCCTTTTACTGCATTTACATGGCAGAGGAAGACATTTGGTTGGCCTGTGAAAGTGCTGGAAACCTTTACTATTCCCTCACCAGAGTGTAATTCCTTTTTTATTGTTGGAAGTACAGCTTTTCTATTACATTTTAGACAAAAAGAAACTGGCTTCTAACGTCCACTCCGAGTCTAGGAAGGCAATATTTTCACAGCACACAGGGTGCTGGGCTTTTCGCTGCGTACTGCCCAGAATATCGGGGACTCGTGGTGTGAACCACAAAACACGCTGCAATCACGGGGAGATTTAGTTTTGCTTTGTTTCAAGCTGCAAAGCACCTCTCACCCTTTCCAAGATGTTAAGTCCCCAACTTCATTATCATTCTGTATGTCACGGCCGATGATCTAATCAGGTTTCCCCCTTAGGATTCTGCTGTTCAGGAGCCCAGGCTTCTTCTGTAACATTTTGTCTTTTCATTTGGGGAGCTGAGAGTTGGGGATTGACTTATTTCCAAACAATTGATAAATAACCGGTCGGCAGTACTCTGGCACGAGATGCTGATTGCAAGCCCTATCTACAATTCCAGGACAGGCAAGCCATTAAGTTAAATGGGCCGTGGGCATAGTTATGTTAACTTCTCGGTTAACTGAGGGAACTATTGGAGTTTGATTATTGTTTTCCTAAAGATCTCTCTTCTCAGAGAGACTACTCGAATTACTGGCTGGCAGAATATCAAATAAAAATAAATTTCAGAGGTTTTTTTTTTTTTAATGTCTTGAATGACCTGTTTTATGTCTCCCTTTGTTTTAATACTACATATACATATATATTTAACAAAAGAAAATACACCAGCTCACGGTCCTCCCTCTTTAATCAGAATGAGAGGTGCTGTGTCACAGTGACAAGCCCGGGTGACAGTTAAAGAGTTTCCCTTTCATTCGACTGCACAGAAATCAATTCTGTGGCTCTCGGGTTCTGAGCATGAGCAGTGGACTCGGGCTAAGGCAGAAGTCCGGCTGCTGGCTCTGTGGGTGTGTATAGAGCCATTTTTTCTTTTTATCAATTTTCAGCAATGCGTGTGTGGCCAAGCTATGTGTCGGGCTGAGGGTAGTACAGAGATGTGCTGTTTATTTTCCAGGCTGGTCTTATTTCCTGAAGCAGCTAAACTCTAACTTTGCTTATCTGTCCTAGAGAAACAAAAGTGAATAAAATTATGCTTACTGTGCGACAGACACCCTATCTATGCTGTTTCTAATGAATGCGATTTGGGGATGTGTTTTGCATGGACTTAATTTAAAGCATCATGAATTTAATGACGTCTGATGAATACATTATTGGCATTTTGTTGATCTTCAATAAATAAATACTAAATTTTATCGAATAAGAAATTTTTTAAGTGATCAATTTTTTGAGTAAAATTTTAATGTCCACTTTCTGAATTAAATTTTCCCTTACAGGGGCTATAGGAAAAGCCCTTCTTAATTTAAAATTGCATTATTAGGTTTAAATGGATTGGCAGGATTGTCGAAAGGTGATTCTGCTCACTTGGTGAGCCATGGTTTTGGTTGTCATTGTTGGTCTTCTTTTGCTTGGTGTGTTTTTAACTGAAAAGGAAGGGCATTTCTAAGTATACCTGGTAGGTTCTTAAAATTAATTGCAAGCCATCTGTTTGGGGAATATAAGTTTATTCTGGTTCCGATGTTCAAAATCTTGGCAATTCTATGTGAGACTGTTTAAATAATAATAGATAATTTTCATTGAGCATTTGCTATGTACCAGGAACTATGCAAAAACACTTTAGATGTATTGTCTTCTTTTAATCCTCATAAAATCCCATGAGAGAATACAGTTACTGCCTCATTTTTAGATGAAGAAGATGAAGTTCAGAAAGATTAATTTGCTCAAGCTGTAAGTGGTAGAGCCAGGATTCTAACCTCAGACAGCCAAATTACAGAGACTCAATGCTTAACCCTTATACCAGACTTCTTAATTCATCTTCTTTTTCTTCTGTAAGGTTTTTACTGCAGTAACCCGTTCTTTGCAATATCATATGTTCTTTTTATCCACTTTATACTTCTGTATTTAGCTATTTTCTATATACAATGTGCCTCATTCTCTTTTTTTCTCTACTGTGAATATAGATCGTAGAAAATGGTAGCCCCTTTTCAAACGCTTGCCAAGTATCACGTAATTATCTAGCCCGCTTCTACTTTATAACCAGTTTTCCATTTGCATGTCTGAAGCGAACTGGAAGCCTTGTGTTTTCAGTGTCTCTTTGCCATTCACCTAGAATTCACATCCTCTTTTAAAGATTATAAAGATATCTTCTTGACAGTATTTCAGGAGATAAAAATATTCATGTAAAGGTTGTGGTCGGTCCCAAAGATTGATTTTTATATTAAAAATAAAATAAAACATTGATTCTTAAACCTATATGGGGATTAAATTATTGATTTGGATTAAGAACAAACATCAACACTTCCATAATTTTATTGCATCTGAGGTTCCATTTCTCACTTAGAAAATCAAGTTAATCTCTTAGAAATGCCTTATGCAGGGTCCCTTCGCATTTACAGAAGTCAAAGCTTATGATACTTTGGGAGTTGTAGTGACTCTTATCTCTAAGCCCCACAAAGTGCCATAAGTAGATTGTGCGGTTGCTCACCTTCAGTGCCTGATTACCCCAGCCTCTCTTCAGAAGAAAAACATTTCAAGATTGGATTGTAGCAAACTCAAGGCACTGCACTGGGAATTAATTTTAGAGAAGATTTATGCTCCAAAATAGTTTAGAATTTTGTTTACTGAGTTTGATAACCTGTAATTTTTAAATTTCTCATGTACAAAAATAAATAAATAAACGAACAAACAAACAAATAAGATAATCTGAGTCAGAAAGCCAAATGCATTTATTGAGTTCCTCTTCTCAGGAAAGGAGATGCTGGTGGACAGAGGACCCACTGAAGGGATGAAGGCTAGGTCATCACCCCAACTCCCCCTCACTCTAACCATGCGACATTGGATTAACTCACATCCTTTCCAAGTGTCAGTCTTCTCCACATTGAAAGATACATTTTAATCCTATTCTGATTACTATGCAATGTCTTTATGAGGATCACGTGCTATAACTTGTGGAAGTTTTTGGAGACTTGCGAAGCAGTATGTTATTAAATGTAAGATCCAGTTTGTTGGCTGGGGGTTTTTTTGGGGTTTTTTTTTGTTGTTTTTTTAAGATGTTCTTTATTTGCTTGAGGGAGAGTCAGAGAGAATGAAAGAGAGCACAGAGAGAGAGGAAGAAGCAGACTCCTCGCTGAGCAGAGAGTCTGACTAGGGACTCAATCCCAGGACCCAGAGATCATGACCTGAGTGGCTGGAGGACACTTACCCAACTGAGCCACCCAGGCGCCCCCCACCTTCTTTTAAAGATTTTATTTATTTGTTTGAGAGAGAGTTAGAGAGCGAGAGAGAGTATTGGCTGATTTTTGTATCTTCCTCACATAAGCTAGAATCTACTAGTCCTTTTTTCAATTCTCAAAGGGTGTCCTTGTTATTGAAGGATAAGTTTTATCAGAGCACAATATTCTTATTGTATGGAAGCATGACCATGCAATTGAATTTCACACAACTTCAATTTTTCACCTCTTGGTCTATATGTGTTTGATAAACCACTAACAAATATTTAAGGACAGATTAATAAATTACTACCCATAACAAACAATAGCAATTTAGCATTATATTATCTGTGTCTGTGATAACTATAAAGCAGTAATAATTCGTAGAAAGCATTCATTGAAAGCTGACTGTGTTTTAGGCATTGTGTTATATAACGAATATACATTGTTTAATCCTCACAACAATCTTATGAATGTTATCATTTCCTTTTTTACAGATCTCAGATTTGAACTCACATCTGTCTTCAAAGCTTTTATTCACCCTCTTTCTTCTTCTTTTTTTTTTTTTTAGATTTTATTTATTTATTTGACGGGGAGCAGGAGCAGGGGGAGGGGGAGGAGAGGGAGAGGGGCAAAGGGAGATGGAGAAGTAGACTCCCTGATGAGCAGGGAACCTGATGCCCGACTTGATCCCAGGACCCTGAGATCATGACCTGAGCAGAAGGCAGATGCTTAACCAACTGAGTCACCCAGGTGCCCCCAAAGCCTTTGTTTTTAATGTTAATTCATATTACCTCAGTCTCAGGGAATGAAGCCTTTTAAAAAACAAACAAACAAACAAACAAACAAAACCCCAAAGCAGGAATAATACATGTATTACTCGCCCTTAGCAGCAAAAATTTTTGCAGACTATATGCTTTCCTAAATTATACTCATATACTTGAAATTCCATGTTAGATATACCTGCTGAGACATTTTTTAAAATATATCATTGCTAAAAAGTCTAATGTATTCTCAGCTTACTTTTATCTTCAAACCATAGTAAACACTTTATGCATTAAATTTGAATTAGAATAATTTTTCACTGGTTCCAAAAACCAAAAATACATGAAAAATTAAAGATTGTTTATTTTAAAGCATATTCAAATTTTATGTATTCTCTAAAGAAAATTACAAAAATGTTTTATATACATTGAGTGCTATGAGTATCATTACAATATATCTTTCATCATACAAGATGACAGTTTTGGAGGGGAAAAAACTATGCAAAGTTTAAGTTTTAGTAAGTTTGTTCAAAATGTCAACAAACAAAATGTGTTGGCTTCTATTTCAATGTTTTTGTTTCATAAATTGGGACGCGAAGGCCCAGAGGATAGATTCACTATTCCCGCTGTTACCCAAATTCTGTTTCCCTGGTGTTTGATCTCATTATGCTTTTTGCTACTTGGATCTTGTATTACTCACCAAGACCACAGATAGATAACTGACAATTCGTAAGATTATATATTATACTCAATCAAAACACATAGTATTTCTCAAACTATCTTACTAAAACAGTACATATATCACTCAATTAATTGAGAATATAACTCTTTTTGCTCGACCTATTAGCAGTTAGATGTTCAACAACTTCAAAAAATGCAGTAATCATAGAAATAATTCCTCCTGTAACAGTTCCCTCAACAGAAGAGCTTCCCGACGTATGAGATTTTTTTAATAAACATCTACTGTAACAGAAAAATTTGAAAACAATGCTTTTCCTTCTAAAAAAAATCTAATCAAATGAATGTGTGTCTACACTGATTTATGCCAAACTAGTAATTTGAATTTACAACCTTGATGTTTAAAAACATCTTTTCTCCAATGTAGTGTTTCTGGTTATATTTAAGAACCTTGAAATTCAATTTCTTGTACATATTTATATCTTAAGTCCTTATTACGCAAAGCTAAATGAATCTTCAGTGAGTTCGCAGTACGATAAGGTGTAGCCAGTGACAATACTATGAATGCAGTACATATAATAACAGTCATACCCAGCAGAAAGGAGTCTCTGGCCTGATAGGACCAGAAACATGGGGTGAGTATAAGCAAAATAGAGGAGGGTTATTGCAGGTAAAACCCACAGGTGAGCTAAGGGAGGGAAAGTACATGGGAAGTCTGGGAAGAAGAAAAGTGCGGAATTCCCAGAGGCAAGAATCCGAGGTAAAAAGGGCAAGTTTGAAATACCAGTGGTAGAGTTGGCAGAACTCCTTTACTAAAAAGTTTAGACTTTACACTATAAGCAATGAGTCATTGCAAAATGTTTCTGATCAGGGAAAACTCTGATCTTATTTTCGTTTCAGGAGAATAATAGTACCCGCAATATAGAGCATGGACATAAAACAATGGGTTAAAAAATACATACAGAGTCTTTACAGAATTAAGTTTATTTTTCAGTCCCCAGATCTTTTTCGAACAGGTCAGGGTACTTGCCATTGTCTGAACCACTGAGCCTGGTTTTAGATTTCAGTCTCTGCAGCTTGCTCTCTCTCTCTCAGTTTAAATCTCAGCTCTAGAATGGTCTAACTCTTTTCCCTTAGGATATTTTTATGCAAATATGGAAATGCACCTACCACCGGACAGAGTTTCACCTGCTTATTTTCCTCGTCTCCCTTCAGGTCCCTGTAATGGAAGGATGACAGTTGCTTTCCCAGTGTGCATTTCTGCTTTTCCCATGGCCAAGAAACTTTATTTCCAATAAGGTACTTTTGTGCTTCTAGGTAAGTTCACTCCGTCCTCAGATGCGGTATAGAGATCTGACCATGACAAAGTAAAGCAGGGTACTCCACTCCTCTGGCTAAGTCCCTTTGGCTTAATGGCGAGCATGGCTTCTAGGTTGGTTCAATTAGACTGAATTTCAGCATTTTGCTGGAAACACTGGGGCAAAAGCATTTTATTTTTGTTTGCTGACATAAACCAAGAAACACCTAGATCTTAAAGCTAGTGGCAACCAATTTGGATGACAAGGAGGGAGCTTGCTGAGGCTGCAGCCCAACGTAGACAAGAATGGATAGAATGTTCTCAATCCTGAGCAAATGACTCGAGCCATTGCACAGAGATTCACCTAAAGCCCAGTTATCTTAAGTCATTTAAGACAATAATATTTATTGTTAAATGACACTGATTTGAGTTTTCTGTATTTATAGCTAAAAATATCATTAACTGTTAAGTATCAGTGCTCCTCGGATTGCATTAACATGTCTCCTTTCCTTCTAGGTATATTCTTGAACTTCAGATTCTGTGTAAATATTTTATATATTGAAGACACTCATACTAGGATTTTTTAATCATTTTCATATTCCCTTATGATTAATAGTGGTCTTAAAATTGTACAAAAATAAATACTTAATTTAAATTTAATATCAATTTATTTAATTCTAGCCAAATAAAATAAAATTATATTTTTGAGTGAGGAAAAAGACAATTTGACTATAAATACATTGAGAGGCATGTACAACTATGTTTTTTTAAACATTTTCAATAGGTTTTAGTCTAAGCCAAGATGCACAGTTACTTGATTTCCAAGCAATTGGTTTTTAATGATCTTTAAACAACTGTGTATATTTCTGGTAATTCCGAAAATCTTTTTCAAAATGATGCTGAAGGAAACTTGAAGTAGGCAGGCAAGATTCTGGTGATCTCAGAGTAACACAATTGAGGGAATCAAGGATATAAAACTAAATGGTATTATAAGTTTGAGTAAAATTTCAACATATATGTAGCAGTGCCCAGAAGGCATTTTCCTGCCCCTGTCTTTTTTAACCAAATAGAAAATAACAATCCTAGGTTTCATTAGACGGATTCGTCATTAACTAGTTACATCATAATTATATGTAGTAAACAGAATCCTCAAAAGTTGTTAAGGAGAGCTGCTGCCCACTTACAGTTGTCTTCGGCTTAACCCGTTATTGGTGAAATTCAAAGCATCTTGTGGTTTTTATCTCCAAAAGCTTGCTACTCAATGATTGGTCTCTGCATGGCCTTTAATATGCATATGATATGTGGCTCTGATTAAAATGCAAACTGTGATTCACCTGGGGCAAAGGCCTGAAGAGTCTGTATTTCTAGTAGGTTCCCATATGAAGCAGATTCTATGCAGCCTGCTGAACACATATGGAGAAGCAAATATATACCAATCCTTACAAATTCGGGAAAACCTCTTTAATTGTTATATTATTTTCAAAATCCTGTTTTTATTAACACAGCCATGGAGTCATGGAATTTTAGGCTGGGAGGAATCTGAAAATTTCCCCCAAAAGAAAGCTAAGTTCTTTGAGAAGGGGGCTCTGGCCAGTTTCCTCATCTCCTTACTAGCCGGCTCTTAGAGAGGAAGAATTGTCAATCTGGTTGTTCAGAGCTCAGGACATTAACTGGGCTGCTGGGAACTTGGGCACTAATGTGCCTGAAAGGCCAGCATCCTTGCCACGACCTCTCTTCTTTGGGTCAGTCACGCTCACGCTCCCACCTCCTCCATTCATGCGTCCCTGGTGGGCAAGGTAAGTGAGCCCTGTTCTGCAGCCCTCAACTCTCCCCCTGCGAGCAGAGCAGTCCTAGGCTTGGCATGTGGGACACAAGAGAGGAGGTAAAAACCCTTTCCCAGTTCCAGGCTCTAGGAAGCAGCCCTCTATTCCAATCTGTCCCAGAGACAAGACAGCATTATGAACGTGGTGCTGCAGTCTGGTGTAGACAGATAATATTCCTGGACTTACGAAATGAGACTAAATTTAATAGGAACTCTGGTTATAAACACTCTGACAGCATGTATTCTTTGTCCTAGCAAAGTGCCTGGAACATAGTAGATCCCCAATAAAAGTATTTATCAAGTAAATGACTGTTCCGCTTGTACGAAATTTGAGTAGTGACATATGCAATGCACTTGATACATAAAAACACTAATTTTGCACAGTTCCTGAAACTACTGCAAAATGATATTGCTTTCTCTGAGAAGAGCCCCAAATTCTTACCAAATACTTTTTTTTGCTTTCAGTCACTAACCTTCGTTTATATTCCTCATGAAAACTATTTTGTGCTTAAGTAAAGCAAAATGAAAATAACGATATAAAGCTTGCAAACATCACTACCCTGGAATTTGTTTTCCTGTGAAGATACCCTTGAGACCCAGCAGAGTGGTCTCTGTCCCCAGAGATCCCTGGGATGCGTTTCCCATCACACGCCTTCCTTACAACATGGCTCAAGAGGGAGATCTGAGGGTACATGTCAGACTGCCTTTTGATTGAAGAACCCAAAACACAGTGTGCATCTATGGTCCCTTTCAAGTCTAAGGCAGTTCCTCTTTATTTGGGTTTTCTCATGCCCTCGCATGGTGCTACAGGTAAAAGAAGGAGCAATGCAGAGAATCAAATTATGCAGAGCAACAGCCTTTGAAAAAGTGGTATTTCATTTCAAATTTCTTACAGAAAACTATAAATCTTCAGTTTGTCTTTATATGGTGGTCCTATGCAGAGGATTCTCTCTGTCTTCATTCTGAAGGTGAAATCATTCCCCAGGTCCTTAGCAGTTAATCATTCTGATCCTTATGTCCTGGATAGAAAGGAAAGTTTGCTGAGCAAGCTTGGGATTGCCTTTGTTTTGTTTGTTTTTTTAAGATTTTATTTATTTATTTGACAGAGAGAGAGCGAGAGAGAGCAAGAGTGGCAGGGAGAGGGAGAAGCAGGCTCTCCGCTGAGCAGGGAACCTGACCTGGGCCTCGAGCCCAGGACCTGAGCCGAAGGCAGACCCCCCAGACTGAACCACGCAGGTGCCCCGGTATTGCCTTTGTTCTTGCATGACCTCGGATCCAACCGTAGCCCACGATGGCAAAGGCACGTGTAAGTGCTAAGTCCAGTGGCTAATTTTCAGTCCGTACTTGACATTTGTACGATATTTGACAAGAATGGTTACACCTTCATCCTGAAAACACTTGCCTTGCTTAATTTTCAGGACACCCCGTTCTCTTGCTTTTACTCACATTTCGCTAGTCATTACTTTTCAATTTCGTCGGCTGGTTTTTCCTCATTTTCCACCCAGTTCTTATGTATTGGAAGCCCCAGAAGTCAGCCTTAGGCCCACCTCTTCTTTATTTACTCTCCCTTCAAGGGTGAAACTCTCTCAGTCTCTTGGTTTTAATTGCACTTGCGGGCTCACTTCTTCCCAGGATATGTCCTAGTCCACACCTCTCCCTCTTGACTTCCAGATTCAGAGATCTCACCACCTACTTAACATCTCAAGACACTTGGAACTTAAATATATTCAAATCCTATTTACCTTTCTCTCTAATTATGCTTCTTTTGCAGTCTCGCCCCATGTAAGAAAATTTTGACTCTATTCTGACAGTAACTCAGACTCCCAACATTGAAGTTGGCTTTGGCTCCTTTCTTTCTCTTGTAACCCACATTCGATTGGGCGGTACATGCTGCCAGCTCTACCTTCAGAGTAGATCATTATCCAACCACTGTTTTCTCCTTCTACTACTCCCATCAAACCACCTTAGCCTGCTGGCTAGGATTTGTAAGTAGTCTCCTAAGAGGTGACCCTGCTTCTGCCCTTGTCTCCTTGTCACATCTCTGCTCACAATCTCTAATTATATCTCCCTGTAAACTCAAAAATCCAAAACAATCCAACCAAACAAAACAGCAACAACAATGCACCGTACAATGGCCTACAAAGCCCTATACCCTCTCCTCTGATCACTTAACCCACATTTTGATGGCTTTCTCCCTTCCTCACTTTCCAGCAGGCATGCTGGCTTCCTCTTTCTCCTTGAACTTGCCCCTCAGCGGAATTCTCTCGCCTCCCCATAAGGACTGTTCTCCACCTCCCTCAAGTATTCACATGTATGTCACCTTCCTAATGAGGCTTTCCCTGATATTCCTGTTTACAACTGCATTACCTTCTAGAGCATTCCCTAACCTACTTTCCTGCCTTATATTTCTCCATGGCATGAATTCCCATCATACTTACTACATATTTATTATATTTGTTTATTTGTCTGTCTCCTCCCACTAAGATGTAAACTCCAAGACAATAGGCATGTGTCTGTTTTATTCACTGCTCTGTGCTTCTGTTCTTAATGAATGAATAAATGAATAAAACCATACATAAGTAATAAATACAATGAATCATAATCAAATGTGTATATAGTTATTTGATTAAAATGATCGTATCTCAACCTGCCCTTTCCACTTACAAAGCTGACGCTCAGCCCTGCAGGGTCAGCAAACAGGTGCTTACCTGTCTGTGTGTCATCTTCTCAAGTGCGGTGTTTAGGTACGTGGCACGAGTATGCTGGTGCGTCACCCTTTCTTCACCTTAAACTTCATGTCACTTAAATTTCTGAATACTGAATTGATATTGTTAATAATAAACATATAATCTGTGTTTCTGCATCTTATTTTTAAGTATCTTAGACTAAGGGAATGAAGCACAATAGAAGGTTGTATTTTCACTTGTGTTTAGCCCAGGAGTTTACTGTCTCACTTTGATTTTCTCATTATGGCAAAATAAAAATATAAAAAATACATATATACATAGGAGTATAAAAAATATACGCACATATATATTTGTATAAAATATAGGAAATAAAAATATTTCCATTCAAAAAACCTCATCAAATGCATTGAGGCTATGCCTGTTCTGGATAGGAACCTAAATTATTGATTACCAGAAGTAGTGAGGGGGAGGTGTGTGTTGCTTGCTACCGACCTGGCAGTTTTGAAAAGGACTGCATCCTCCTTATTAGAAGATGTCGTGGATCACCATAGAACAGACAAGGGTTGATCTGACCTTCAATTAAATAATCATACATAAATTTATGTAAAAAGTAGCTATGGTCTCACCCCACTCTGCATTACTTAAGTGTACAATGAATAGGCACATACAATTAAAAGAACGAAAACAATGATAATGAGCTGAGTATACCCTGTAATACCTAGCAGTCCTCTGTCCTACTGCTTATCGGGAATTAGATCCAATATTTACATTTTCATTATTTACTTATGGTTTTATGTAATTCACTGGTTAATAACTTAGAAATATGTTTTCAAAATTGTTCTTTCTGAAAGTAGATCACGAAAGGAAAAGATTGTATTTGTAGGACCAATTGTCAGATCAAATTAAAATATTTATTAAAATTACATAATATAAATTTAATAACAAATAATTAGTATATAATTTTTTTCTTGGGATGAAGAGAAAAAAAACCACAGTTTCCTAACTCTCTTGTAAGGTCATTACTGAAAGATGGGATCGGTATTTGTAATTACGGTATCATGAATACTTAAATTTCTCTCATGCCGGGAAAGCCATGATAAGATTACAGCTAGCACACTGATTTTGCTACATGACCTTTCAACTGGAAAACTCAAACCATCTTGCCTTTGAATGATCTGTTACTTTCCACTCTTCCTGACAGAAAGAAAAATCAGAGAAATGCCTGAGATCCAAGAATTTGCAATTTGCACAAAAGTCACAAGAATATTTGAAGCTTGTCAGTAATCAGTCATGATCCAGTAGTCAAAACTACTGTTTCTGGTATGGACTCAATATATTCACTCTGTTTTGCATTTTTTAGATCATGGTTCTCTAAGTTTTCTCAAATGTCGGTACAATCGATAAAAAGAAAATGTAGACAAATGTTGTGTATAACAATGGATATTGTAATTCCAGTGCAATTCAATTTCCTTCCATTCAGAGGATTGTATAAACTCAGTTCTTCTGGATTATGGAGAATAAAACTTTGTACCTTTGTGGATAATACCATTCTGATTCACAACCCGTTTGTCTAACATAAATGCATATTGTCAAATTACGTGTCCTTTAATATATGAAAAGATGGAATTAGAAATTTATATGGAGCATCTTTGTGTATACCATCTTATTATTTAATTGTTCATACCACCACACATTTAAGGCCTCATGATACACTGTCTTTTCAATTTGTCTCATCACATGCCCCACCATAGCAACTAGCTTAAAGCATATGAGAAGCACAAGGAGAGGAACCTTAATGTTCCTTGTAAGCACTTTCTCCTACCTGTCATATCATCCAGCACACTTCTGAGCTTGCTTCTTTTCTTGCTCTGCAGTCCTTTGGTGGGTAAGAGTGACAATTTAATTACTTAACAATGGAAAGTAATGGCAAGGGCACGGACCAGTCAGAACGGGTAGAGCCACAGCAATGTAGCAGGGCCCTGGAGCCTTATGCTGGATAGATGTTCACATTTTAATTGCTATTATACAGCCATGGTCCCGAGGGCCGCTGCAAGAGGGATAGGACAGCAAGGGTGCATTCAGGAGGTTGGGGCACTTATATTTACCCTCCAAAGCAGAAGCAATTCAATATTTTACTAATCATCATGATAAGGCTGGTGTGTCTGTCGGCTGACTAGTGACAATCTTACCCACTTCTAGGACTTCGACTAACATGCTCCTCAGGTGACCAGCCAGTCTACGGATCTAGCTAGTCTATGACTTATTTTCAGTGTAGACTTGTATTTTCAACCATCTGCTGGACAGAGTAAAAATGACACCTTGTCAAATCTCCCCACTCAATAAATCCAAAATTCAATGGATTCTCTTCTATAATTATCCAGTTGTCTTCTTTTTCCCTGTAAGAGCATCGTCACCCATTCTTGCTTCTAGCCTAGAAACTTGAAATCATCTCTGACTTTACCCTCTCCCTCATCTTCAATGTCCTGATTGCCATCCTATTTTATTAGTCTTGCAACAGAAATAACTGTCATTTATCGTCCTCTTCATTCCTACCCCCACGGTAGTCCAGGCCCCCACACTTCTTGTTTATGTCATTGCAATAACCCCAACTTCCCTCCCTACTGCCAGACTCCCACTTCTTATCCATTGTTGGATGCAGATACAACTAGGATTTCTTCCTTGTCCAACAAATTTGAAGATTCTGAATTGATCATAAACTCACTTCAAATTTCTACACCTCAACTTTACCAACTAACCTTTGCAACCTCATTTTGTGCCCGTATCCACTCACCCAAACCACCTTATCACCCTTTCCATCAATTTCTACTTTCTGAGCTAAATTAATATTTTTCCACCTTTATGCCTTTGCTCCAGCAAATTCTTCTTCCTGGAACGCCCCCCTTTTCTCTCCCTTCCTTGTCAAAATCCTTATTCCTTGAGCTTCACCTCCCCCAAGAATCTTTTCCCAATCTGACCAGATGAAATCAGTCACTTTCTAGTAAGTGTTCTACAGGGGTCCTTTTCATCTGTATGTGGCAGTGATCATATTATGCCTGTTTTACTATTATTTTGGTTCACAAAAGCTTCTTGATATTTGGAACCATATATAAAGGCCAGTAGTATCTAACACAGTACCTTAAATCTAGTGTGTACTTAATAAGTACGCGTGGAGTTATTTGCCATCCTCCCATCAAGACACGGTGGTTCCCTGTTTAGTATTTCCAAGCTTGGGCACTACAAAGCCTCTCATCTGAATTTTATCTACACTGTGAGTCGGGGCATCAAACACTAGCTAGACACAAACTCCTTAATCTGCTGAGAAGGCATACAATTCAATTATTGCCAAATACCTCAGAGCAACACATATATTACATGAAAGTGGTTTGTTTTATGGATAAAATATTTACCCCAAAGAAAATTTGTAGTCTATGTGATTAGATAAAAAACTTAATATAAAACCAAGAAATATTACTTCTGCAATTTTGTTTTGTCTGTAGCTATCCCATTTACAATTCTTTCGGCCCACACTCACCTCATAAGTTGAACTGAAATCCTGCCTGGTCGAGGTCTGGCTTCCTAACATGGAAGGTTTATCAGTGGAATTGAGTCGTTTCTATGAAGTACAGCAGCAATTCAAGGAGCCCCTTGAATTCAATTTAACGTCCTTTATTGAGCACATACACCGTGCTGGCACCGTGGGGGAAGAGAAAAGGTGAAGGATGCGTGATGCCTGTCCAATGATCTCTTAGCCAAGAACAATTCAAGGCCAGAACACATGAGAAACCTCTTTCTGAAAAACAGTCTGAGATCTTACATTTGAATGGAGCTTCACATGGAAAGGCTTACAGGGGGGAAACGGAGGCTTTCCTATTTGTTGGGGAAACTCAGGGTAGCATCCAAACCTTCCCCGACCGCTCACCAGGTGTCAGATAATGTTCTTGGTGCTGAGGGCAAACTTAACAAATCCAGTCAACTGCTCAGGAGGAATCAACCAAATCTCTAATTATTTTCAAATTTTACTTCATAAACGTAAGTTTAACAATTATTTATTTGCAGCTGCAGTCCCTAGAGTAGTGAAAATAACTCACCAAGTACCGCCCATAGACTGAAAGTCTGATCTGAGGGTCTAATCGAGATTTATTGATGTCCGGTGTCGATGTTCTGTGACGTATCCTATTCAAAAAAACAAAATCCAAAGTTCTATGGATTTTACACAAAGGTAATTTTACACAATGCCTCCTCCCTTCCCATTTAGCTAACATAATGGAGACTTACACCCGAGTTCCCTAAATTCTTTTTTTCCCATCAATAATGCCACATTCACTTTAAAAAATTATTTTCCCCCTCAAAGAACATATTTTATTTTATTTTTTTGCCAATGGTAATCAACAGTTACTGAAAGCAGCAAACTGTCATAATATCATACATCATTACCAGGTTTGGCTTACTTAAGGATCAATGGCCCTGGATTAACAATTTCCTTCAGAATTTCCAATCCGGATGACTCGTGCATATTTGAAACATACGGTAAATATTTCACTATGACATAAAGAATGATATCAAATTGCATGTCTTTAATTAAATTCCCTGCTGTCTGTTTTATTCAGATGTGTATACAATGCCATTTGTATAGAAGGCTAAGTAAAAAGTAACAGTTAATATCGGGGGCTATTGCTGCAGAAGTATGTTATCTTTTATATATATCACGGCATTACTTATTATCAGCTTCACACATAGCACTTTGCCTTTGATTTACACAAACAACTGTAAATGTTTTATATATTTGTGAGGAAGTGAATGATATTAGACCATCAATCCATGGGGACTGCAAATCAGGAAAAAAAAAAAAAGGCTATTCCATTTCAGAAGCTGTTAAATCAGTTGTGCCCCCTGGCTGATTTTGTCAGCTATATTTGCTGTGGGTAAAACCGTTGATGCCGGGAATACGGGAGCGGCCCTGAGAGTGTTGGAGAGTAAATAGCAGCAGAGTTGTAAACTACACCACACATCTCACACTTACCACGTAATCCCGGCTTACACTTTCCTCTGAATAAATCCAGCAGCTTTAAAAAGAGCAAAAGAGAGAAATAAAGAAAAGGGGAGGGGAAACGCAGGCAAACGGGGCCCATACCTTCTGTCACTGCCTCCAGCTCCGGCCCCTCAGCAGCCTGCCAACAGGACACTGTTCTGCCAGTTGTAAATTTTAATTGGCCATCTGGGGAAAGCACAAACCACTGACTAGAGATTAATCAGCAAATTAACCTAGGCATAATACACATTTCCCCACGGACCCGAGGCAGCTCCAGGCTGGGGCGGGGCAGCCCGGGATGCAGGAGAACTTGTGTCGAGTGCTGTTACTGCTCACTGCCGTGCAGGAGAACATCTTCTCCGAGTCCTGAAATTCCCTTCTGTGCGACCTTGTTGGTGCCCCTGATTTGTATGGCAGTCGCAAAGAGCTTTTTCTTCTTCTTCTTTTTTTTGTAAAGTGCTAAACACAGATGGCACAGGTACTGTGATTGCTGGGAAAAGTGTTGATGAATCAGTGCGAGTGACAACTTTTCTCTAGTGGGCTATTCACTTGGCTCGCTAAAGTACCTCCAGGAAGAACAATCGTGTCCCTGGATGGTTACCAGCTTGGTGAATCGGCCGAGAGTCACGTTTATTTAGGCAGTTTCTTGAGTGACGTGGAATGTCTTTTCACAGCCTCTGCACTGTAAAAGCAGATTTGTAAATAATAGAGCCTCCTTCTTCGAGTCTAGGTCATAAAATTAAATTTAAGCCAAATGTACATATATATGGGATGGGAGGGCCTCCGCTTTTTCAACTAACCGTCTCCTAATTAGCTCATGGCCATGCCCAGGGCTGGGATGGGGAAAGAGGTGGCCACGAAAGGAGGGATGTACATAGGTGACAAACACCAGAAAGGCAAAGTGAGGGACTGAAGGGAAACTTGGGTGGTTCTGATGTAGAGGAGAAGTGAAAAGACGTGTCAAAAAAGTAGTCTTTACACAGCTTTTGGAATAATGGAAGGGCTTCGCGCATCAATAAGGAGGGATCTTTAAGATTCAGACTGGTATGACGAAGACTCAGAGGTGATACCACACAGCCCAAATAAAGGACACATTGAATAAACTTGTCTGAAGGGGGCTGAGGGATAGTAGAGGGTGACATGGCCAGGGCGGATTAGAGAAGAACAGAGATTTTCCATCTTGTTGACAGTCACCTCTCTAGACGTTAGCATAGTACGTAGCATAGTGGTCTGTTGGAGGAACTCAATACTTTTCAGTGAAAGACATATCCAGCTTTAATAAAATTAGATCCCTTGTTATAGCAGACATGCCTCCTGTTGCCTTTCCTATCTACAGTCCACACTGAATGAGCAGTAGACTATATGACGAGGGTCTATACTCAAACCACCTCTTAAGGCACCAATTTGTAGACTGCCAGGAGACCGAGGATATCACCCAGTGCAGAGATCTTGACCAAAACATAGGTGAGCTGATCCAGTCGAATTCTTTTCCTGGAAATTTGGAAATGAGACTTGGAAACACTCAGTTAGCAATGGGCTTGTAACATAAAGCCGTGATAACACAGGAGAAAAGACAACTTGGGCAATGCAGTGTTTTGGGGCTATGTGCAAACAGAGCAAGCCAATGTGTTAAAGAGAAGAATGGAATCAACTCGCCAGGAGAAGCAGCCTCTCTGTCTCAGTTCCATAGTTTCTAAAACCTACCTCTACTTTTTCTCCTAGCCTCTGATTTTATGTGATTTGAGTGAGTTTCCATGGCATTCTGATCACCGCAACCAAAAGAACCTTGATCAGAACAACCGTAAATAATAATAGCACCATCATAAGCCAATGGTCTGAAAAGACAAATAAAACTAGTAACTGTCCCCCACCCCTTCCAGTAAGTGCACAGAATTCAGGAACTCTGAAGCATGCTGGTCATTTTCAGAAATACAAGTCATGGTGGGTTATTTTATACGGCTCTGCTCTGACCCACCACTAAATCACACAGACCCACTTCACCTGCCTCTGGCAAAACAGATAGATTCTTTCCTTTCACAACCAGGTATGGATTTCTTTCTGTTTTATTACATTATTGCAAGCAATGCTGCCTGCCAAACCGCATGCCCTTAAACTGAAATGGCTTCTGGCCAAGCACTGGATTATCTGTGACAGTAAATCAGTCAATATGCACGGCCTAGAGACCACAGCAGTTAAATAGATGTCTTTGGCTTCGGGTGGGGAAACCTTCCCTCGAATACCCCACTCAGCTTCTAATAAGGCCTTCTAAAGAGCTTCCATTTAAATAGTATTTTAAGTCACCCAACAGTTTATTGTGAGGTTTTATATGGCATATAAAGAGTAGACGACAGTTCTGGATTAAGTACTGAATGTGGTAACCGATAAAAGGAAAAATGTTAGAGTCCTTTAGAATGTATAATATTAAAAAAAAAACTTTTAAAAGTGTTGAAAGGTCTGGCCTCTGTTCACTGCATCTGACTTAAATGCTCTGGCTGTATAGACAGGATACCCGAAATAATTTCTAACTCAACAGTTATTGCAGAGTGTAGTCAGTATTTTCAGTGTGCACTGGCGGACGGATTTCTTTATCTCCTCTGGGAGGGATATGATCCAAAGGTTAGAACAGGCTCAAATAAATTCTGTTCAGTTTGTGTGGTCTCCTCTGAATTATTCGAAAGCCTTCCTGTCTATCGTCAATGCTGTTCCTCTACTTCATGTTATCTCAATTATATATGTGAAAAATTGGGGGAAATTGTATTTACTCATTTGTAAAGGCATTAGAGATTCTTGACAAGAAGATAACTGGAGTACAAAAGTACAGAATAGTGTCATGATAATAGCAATGCTGTAGATCAACTATGATGTTTGCACATAGCTTTCCACGTAGTGTATATTTTAACGACTTAAAGAGGAGAGTGAGTCATGGTAATATTTTTAGTTTCCGTATCTCACTTGTCTAGATATCTTAAAATAGTTTGCAATCTTATATTATTTTATCCTTATATCTAAAACTAAAAATAGTTTCCTGGGGATGATTTCATACAGCGTTTCTAAGATGCACAAACAGAGTCAAGGAAGCGGAAGTACGTAACAATCAAGTAAATAATAGATTAATTCACAACGGCGCCTATTACACAAAGTTCGAGGTGTATTTATGTACCTGATTTGCTTACAAGAGTGACTTACAAGGTCCTTCATAGGAGGCTTCTCCTTTCTCTTTCCCCATTTCCTACCACTTTCGATATCCCATGCCCCAGCCACCTGGAGCTTTTCCGTTTCTGCAACACATCATGGCCTCCTAGGATCCAATATCTTGCACACGCTCTTCTCCCCAACAGGCCCCCGACGTCTTTCATTCTTTCTTACATAGAAAGCTCCCACTCATCTTCAAGATCTTGGCGGCATGTTGCTTTGGGAAGCCCCTTCTGTCATCTTCGTGAAGAGTTAGTTGTTTAATTCATAGGCTCCAACAGTACTTTGGGCATACTGCCATACCATTGCTTTAACTTTTGTAACCTTTGACACTGAGATTTCTCGGTCCACATATGTCTTCCCAACTAGGATGTGAACTCTTTGAGGACTAAGCTCGGCACTCAGCAAAGTATTCCATATAAAGTAGACATTCCATGAAATGTCTGGTAAATGAAAACGCTAATGAATTACTTACAGCACTGGTAGCATTAGGGATAAGATCCTCCATTTTCTGAATGGATTTCAGAACCAATCTTGTTTATCTTGATGATATTTCAGGTATAATTAGAAATGGCCTTGACTTTCATCACTTCCATGATTTTATCAACTTTTTTGGAAATAATGTCAGACAGTTAAATGTATAATTAAAGATGGCATTGTTTTCATAGCTTCAGGTGTTGTTTGTTTTTTTTTACCAACTTTGTTGAGAATAATGCATATATAATTAAATATGCTGAATTTAAGTATATAATTCATTGACTTTTGCAGGTGTATATTCCCTACAACGGTGTAACCCATATCCCGGTCACAATATAGAACTCTTCTATCACTCCAGAAAGTTCCCTTACGCTCCTTTGCAGTCAATCTGCTCCAGGCCTCTACCCCAGGCAACCACTACTCTTATTTCTCTTATTTCTGTTACTATAGATTAGTTTTGCTTCTTCTAGAACTCAATATAAATGGAACCATAAGGGTAAACGTTTTTGTGTCTTACTTTTTTGTTCAAGTGGTTGTGCTTATCAGTTTACTATTCATTTTTATTGCTAAGTAATATTGTATTATATGAGTATACATTTTTCTTATCTATTCACCAAAGGACATTTCGGTTATTACTAGGTTTTAACAATTATGAAGAAAGTTGCTATGAATATTTGTGTACAAGTCTTTCTGTTATTATTATTATTTTTTTAATTTCCTACCTAGGAGTAGAACTGTTAAGTCATGTGAGAGTGTATATTTAGCTTTATAAGAAATTGTCAAATGTTTTCTTCAGTATTTGTACCATTTTATGCTCCCACTAGCAATTTTTGAGAGTTCCAGCTATTGACTATATTTTTAAATTTAATTTAGAATTTCTAGTTATCCATATATCTACCTTTACACCAATGCCACACTAACATAATTACCATTGTTTTATTACTTTTCTCTACTGTTTTTCTGTTTTCTATTCTACTTCACTGATTTGTCATTAAAGCCTTGCAAGTAGGTTTTAAAAGTCCTCCAAATTTGTTCTTTTTTAAACTACTGTTCTCTATTGTTTTCAATATTGTTATAAGTTTTGCATTTCCATACAAAACTTACAGTAAATTCTTAGTTTCTACAAAGGGCTTACTGAGTCTATGATTAAGATTGTGCTGAATCTATAAGCTATTTTGGGAAGAATGGACATCTTAACAACATGGAATCTTCTTACACATTTTTAGTTAAACCTATTCCTAAGAATTCTGTGTTGTTGATGCTATTTTCCACGGTTCTATTTTTTAAATTTCATTTTCCAATTGTTAGCTGTTAGATACATACAGTTGAATTTTGTTTATTAATGCTATATTTTGTGATCTTGATTCAATTCATTGATTATTTCTGATAGTTTTTCCTGGATTACTGAGGATTTACTATATAGACAATCATGTCATCTGCAAATACAGACATATTTTGCCTTTCCAAGGTTTAAGCTTTTTTTCTCTTTTTTTAGCATTATTATACTGGACCTCCAGTACATATTGAATAGAAAGAGTAAAAGTGACATTCTTGCTCTGTTCCTGATCTTAGCAGTAAAGAATTCAGTCTTTCAACATTAAATATGATAGTTTATTTGTAGGTTTTAATAGATGCTATTGGGTTGAGAAAGTTGTTTTCTATTTCTCATTTCCTAAGAGTATTTATTTTATTATTATGACACTGTTAAATGCTTTTTCTGCATATAATGAAAGGATTTTATTGTTTTGAATGATTACAAAATATTACACCAATTTCGAACTTATGGGATAAACTTATATGGTCATCATGTATTCTTTTCTCTTTATATATTGTTGAATTGAATTTGCTAATATTTTGTTGAGGAATTTTGTTTCTATATCCATGAGGAATATTGCTAACTAATTATCTGGTATTGTCTTGTAGGTTTTGGTGTTAGGGTTATGCTGGTTTCATAAAATAAAAGAAGCATTCATTTTTTTCTCTATTTTCTGAAAGAGTTTGTGAAAGATCATTATAATTCTGTCTTTAAAATTCAGATAGAATTTACCTGTAAAGTCATCTTGCTCCGGAATTTCTTTATGAAGGAGTATTTTTTTTTTTTAAGATTTTATTTATTTGAGAGACAGAGAGCATGAGAGACAGAGCACGCGGGAATGAGTGGGGGAGAGGCGGACAGAAGGAGAGGAAGAAGCAGGCTCCCTGTTGAGCAGGGAGTCCAACTCAGGGCTTGATCCCAGGACCCTGGGATCATGAGCTAAGCCAAAGGCAGATGCTTAACTGACTGAGCTACCCAGATGCCCCAGATTTTTTTTAATTCAAAAATTTAATAGATATATAGCTATTCTGATTTTCTATTTCTACTGTGTCAATTTTTAAAATTAATGCTTTATAAGAAATTTCCCATTTTATCATAGTTATTTAATTTGACATAAAGATATTCAAAATATCACCTTTATTATTTTAATGTCTGTAGGACCTATAGTAATATTCTCTTTTTTTTACTTCTGACATTGGTGGTTTTCTCTTAATCAGTTTTATCTAAGTATAATCAATTTTAGTAACTTTTTCTAAGAACCAACTTTGAGTTTGGTCAATTTTCTGTGCTCTTTTTCTATTTTCTACTTTGTTGTTTTTGCTATGTTTTTATTATTTTTTTTCTTTTATTCATTTTGGGTTAAATTTACTCTTCTTTATTCCAGTTTTTTTACTCACATTTATGAAGTATGAGCACCAAAATCTGCAAATTTTCATCATTCTGCAACATATACAAATATTAAAACATTAGTGGTAATAGTTCTTTATACATTCTACATACAAGATCTTTATAATATACATGATTGACAAATATCTTCTCCCATTTTGTGTGTTATTTTCTTTGTTGATAGTGTCTTTTGAAGGACAAAAGATTTGATTTTGATGAAATCCAGTTTAATCTAGTTTTTCTTCCATTGCTTGTGCTGTTAGCATGGTAGCTAAGAAACTAATATCTATTTCAGTGTCATGCAGATTTGCACCTACAATTTCTTTATTATTATTATTTTTTAGAGAGGGAGAGAGAGAATCTTAAGCAGGCTCCATGCCCAGTGCAGAGCTCAATTTCACAAACTTGAGATCATGACCTGAACCGAAATCAAGAATCAGACGCTTAACCAACTGAGCCTCCCAGGCACCCCACATCTACATTTTCTTTTAAGAATTTTATAGGGTCTTTAAATTTATAGGTTCACTTAAATTTAGGTCTTTAATCCATATGAGTTCATCTTATTTTTGGTGTGTGATCCAACTTCATTCTTTTTCATGTGGCTATTGAGTTTTCCCAGTACCATTTGTTGAAAAGATTTTTCTTCTTCCATTGAATTGTCTTGGTGCCTTTGTCAGAAATAAATTAACTCTAGCTACATGGGCTTGTTTCTACACTCACACTTACTCAATTGGTCTATACATCTATCCTTAGAACAATATCATACAATCTTGATTTCTGTAGGATTGTGGTAAGTTTTAAAATTGGAAAATGTGAATCCTCCAACTCTGTTCTTTTTTAAGATTGTTTTGACTAGTGTAAGTGTCTTGCATTCCTGTATCATTTTTAGAATCCATTTGTCAATTTCTTCAAAAGAAAAAAAAAACAGCTGAGACTTAGATAGGGGATGTATTGCATTTGTAGCTCATTTTAGAGAATATTATCTTAAGGCTTCCAGTCCGTGAATATAGGTGTCTTTGTATTTTTTTAGGTCCTTTTTAATTTCTTTGAATGATGTTTTGTTGTTTTTGGTGTGTTTAAGTCATACACTTTTTGTTGTTGTGTTGTTAAATTTATTCCTCAGAATTTATTTTTGATGCTATTGCAAATGGAATGATTTCATTTTCAGATTGTCCATTGTCAGTGTATAGAAATACAACTGATTTTTGTATATTGATTTTTATATCCTGCCAGGTTGCTAAATTCAGGTATAACTATAATAGCTTTCCTGTGGATTCTTTAGGATTTTCTATATACAAGTTCACATCATCTGCAAATAGAGATAGTTTTATTTCCTTTCCTTTTTTATTTATTTTTCTTGCTCAATTGCACTGGCTAGAACTTCTAGTACAATAATGAATAGAAGTAGGAAGATTGGACGTCCTCATCTTATTCCTGATCTTAAGGAGAAAGCTTCAGTCTTTCAGCATTAAGTATAATGTTAGCCATGGGTTTTCTATGGATGCCCTTTATGGAGTTGAAGAAGTTTGCCTCTACTTCTAGTCTATCAAATGTGTTTGCATCATGTAAGAATGTTGGATTTTGTCAAATTCATTTTCTGAAACTGTTGAGATTATATAGGCTTTGTCCTTTACTCTAATTTGATAGTACTCAGCCTCCAAATTCTATCTCCTCTGAGGGTCCTGTGATTACTTGGTTTTAATCTTGGTAGAGAGCAAATGGGATGGGGGAGGTTTCTCATACCTAAGATGAAGCCTTTTGAAGCCTAATGGATACCCACAATTTTCATGAAATGTTCAAGACATCTCATCCCTCTTGCTGTGCTGGACTTCCTACATGGGAATTATCTCACCCAAATTGCTTTTCACAGTCTTCTGATGCTACCTCAATCCAGAACAATGGATTAAAATCAACCAATGAGATTTAAGAAGAATGAACACTAAATCCATTGTCTATATTTTTTTAAATGTTCACAAAGAATGAAAGTCGACTTTCTGGTTAAAGCTCTCATATACAAGATCCAGAGTTTTTGTGAACAAGAATCAATAATGTGATTAGCTTGTTTAAAAAAAGAAGAAGAAGGGGAAAAATCATGAACTTTTAGGCTATGTGACTATGACAGTGTGCATATAATATCCCTATCAAGGGAGGTAATAATCCTATCACACATGACATCAGTCAGGTGGTCATGCCTGAAGGTATGTGTACTTTCCTGGATTTTCCACTAGAAGAACAACATCAAAAAAATTACCAAGTGTTCAGAATAAATTAAATAAGATGGTTTATGTTCTAGTAAATTGTGTCAGATAAAAAGAAATGGCTGAAAGAGCTGTGTATTTTAGCCTACAGAAAAGAAAAACCAGAGCGAGGGACACAATATACAACTTCAACCATTCAAAAGGTTGTTGTATGAAAAAGGAAATAATCCATGCTACCCAGACTGCTTCAAAGGACAGAACTAGTACTATTCAATAGACAGAGACAAACTATCATTCAAGATATGGAAGAACTCTATAATTATAATTGTATAGTAAAGTAAAGTAGTTTTCAAAAATGACTTGAAAAAAAGTAAGTGAATGCAAGATATACTAAGGTTTTATCAAGCCATGGTGAAATGATAGGCAGTTTGTGTGTCCATGAGAATTTAGGAAACTGTTGGGAGTGGGAGGCATTTAGAAATAGAATCAGTTTGATGCTCCCAGGGGTATGTTTCTCAATGAAGTGGTCATTTATTTGATTCACCAAAGTCACCCAGTTGACCTTAAGTGAAGCCAAATACATGCATGTAGTGTTAAATTCACACTACGGGATTCGGTCAGTGATCACAAATCACAGATTGTCAATGGATGACTTAGAAAGGACAACTGCCACAGCAACAAAATGGGCCTTTGGAGTCTCAGTCCCCCTCAAAGAGGTGTAGACCGTACAGTGGGTTTGTGTACTGATTCCTTTAGCTTTTCTCTGAATTTTGGCCCTCAAGAATAAAGAAGATACAACTCTGTAAATTTTGTGTGCAAGACACAGAATATATAATAACATTCCTTTAAATATAACTGAATACAGATCTTCTGAAATGGTTGCAGAATCTCACACTGGAAAGAGCATCAACCCTTATTGTTCCAACTCTGGTTCATCAAGGTTGATCTTCTCCTTAGCGATCTCACACTAATCCCTCTACCCCTATTACACAGGCTCAGGAGATGCAGCTCCTTTGAGTCTGCTTATGCCAATAACGGACACATGAATTTTCTCTTAATCCCCCAATAAATCCATTAGATTAAGTCAGTATTTTCTAAAAGCAATGTTCATAGGATTGAAAAGTATTTGGCATATAGCTATAATTTTCCTTTTAGGTATTTGTTACCTGAAAGATATTTTATGAAGATGAAGTGATATCATTTACTTAAATTTGTTGACATTTCTAGAATGGACTTTAGTATATTTCTCTGAATTGACTTTTTATTTGAGCCACACACTTAGTGTTCAAATCCTAGCTCTGCCACTTTTGAACTATAAGCTATTTCAACTATACAATCTTGATTAAATTGCTTAATATTGTGGTCCCAATATCCTCATCTGTAAAGTTATGAGAATAAGAGCACCTATTTTAAAGGGTTATTGTGTGAATTTAATGAGTTAGTATGTACAGGGTACTTAGAACAGTGCCTAGAGTATAATACATGCTCAATAAATGTAATAACACTACGACTACTCAAAAATATTCATTGACTACCTATATAAATAACCCAGATGTTGATTGGAGTCACACTTTTTAAAAAGTATCTGTGAATTCCAGGTGTTCTTACATTCTCCTCACTCATATCTTATTTAGGTGTCCAGATATGACTGTTCTTTCTTTATCTCACAATATTTTAAAAAAGAAAAAAGGAACAGTTCTCTTCTAGATTTCTATGTCTTCCTTTCTCCAAAATTTCCATGCTCTGTATGTGTATCAAGTTTTCCACAACATTTCGGGAGATGGAGGGAATTTACATATAGAAATACAAACAAATAAATTTAAAAGGTGGATACTCTGCTTTTTAAAAACCTTGGGCTTTTCGGATATGGTACCCAGGCACTCCCAACATCCACATTCTCTTCTCCCTTTTCAGGCCAATAACCATGACAGCAGAAAGAAACAACTAAAAAATATCCCTCCCATATTTGAATGCCAGAGAAATTCAATCTCTCCAGCCCAAATACCCACAAACTCAGCTCCAGGGCAACACAGACAAGGTGAAGTCGAAATGATTATTTATACAGTGTAATGGATCTCTTTATTGGCGACTTTTTCTTCTCCCAGTCTTCATCTGAAGGGAGGGGGACTTTTAGTCCTCTTGTTACATATATAATGGAATTTCTCTAGCTCTTCTAAGAGAAATCATGATAAAAGAAATGATTTCTAGCTGCATCTGAACCTTTATGCAAACTGGCAAAGCTTTCTTTTCATATATATATATAGATATCTAGATATCTATACAGATATATATATTTCCTTTCATATATATGTGTGTGTTTGTATGTGTGTGTGTGTGTGTATATATATATATATATATATATATATATAATTCTCTCTACAGATATCAATACAAGGATGTCTATTGTGTTGTTCAATCCCATATTAAAATTTAATGCTTTTTAGACTCTAGGCTGGGGTAAAAGTAGACATAGTCAAGGAACTCAGCAACTCTTTATTACTTGGCAGTAGCATTCAGATCATGGTTTTGAACATATTGGACTTAGTTCAGATCTAGCCGTATGATATATCAAGTATCAGCAGATCTGGTTGGAGGCGGTTCTTCCACAATCTCAGAAGACTTTATAAAGTCTCTGAGTTCCTCTGGGGCCTGTATTGTAGTATCTGTACTTTATCAGTTTCACATTTCCAATTCCCTATATTCTCCCAAACACAAAGGGAAGCTCTCATATATTAGATAGAAGCAGCTTGTATAGTAGAAAGTGCATGAGTTTTAGAGTCAAATTGAGTTATAATCCAATGTCTATCTTTCGACAAATATAATCAATAATTATTCTCTTGCCACACTGTTATGAGGCTTAATGGAAATAACATACATGAAAGTTTTGACATAAAATATCAGTTTCACAAGTTAGAGAATTAGGAACGATACGTTGTTTAGGTGTTTGATCATTGAAATAGGACCTTGAACCCAACTGAACTCCGAGGAAATCTGAATCTCTAAAACGAAATCATTTTAAAAGAAACATCATCCATAAAACTTACTGGTTATATGAAAACATGTTAAATTTTAATATTTCCTGCAATACAAACTAAAATTATGTCCTTTTCCAAAAAAACCACAAAGAATACATACTTTTTTATATTACTTCTTTATGACATAGCAGAATACATCATTAGCAGTCAGACCTAATGGCAATTAGTTTACTTTGCACTTTAGATTAATAAATTCTTTCATCGAAGGGGCTCAGTTATGATTTGTTAAAAAGGTGAAATGATTATCCCGTTTGCAGCTGGGAATGTTGCTGTACAGAGGTTCCGTGCTTTTCAATTCTACCAAGGTATGCTTCACTATGCTATAGGAGTCTAAACCACCAACTTCAATGTCGAAACTCGAGTTGAGATGATTAATTAAAACCACAGCTCCTTTTGTTCTCCTTGGTACTCTGGGATGGAGAGAGTCAAATAGATATTCATTCTTCTCATGAAAGAATGCTAAACATTTGTGTGGAATGGGAATCTTGGCCCATTTTTTAAAATTCCCTTCATACTGCCATGCAATGAAGCATAATGAATTTAGATACAATGAATTTAGAACAAAATAACATACTGAACAACCTTGGACATAGTTCCTACCATCAGGCACTCACTGGGTGGGCTGACCTCATGTGAATATTGCCTTTCTTACTGCCCCTGTCTTCATTATCACTGACCATCTGGTGCTCCCTACCCAGGACTACCAAACACAAATGACTAAGAATTTCTAAAGCTTATCCTCCAAACAGAAGAGCTCCACCCTGACTGTATTGTAAATAGAGTCATCAGGGTGTAGATTTCCAGAAAATAATTTTATTCTTAACCTAATTGAATGTTCTGTCACATGGCTCCAATGATGACTCCTTGACTCTCTTTCTCAACTCTTGCTATAGCAGCTCAATTCTTACCTCTCAGATTACTCTCACAGGCAAATCTTCCTCTGTGCCCTAGACTTTGTCTCTTAGCCCCTGTCTCTTCTTTAATGCAGATATCTTGAGTGATGCCATATGTTTCTTTATCTTCAACTACCACTGAATAGGCCAGGGGTCTTTGGGGAGACAGAAACTACATCAGTTATCTCACCAGAAAAAAATTAAACAGAATTGCTAATTGGTGATTAGAAAATTAAAAAGGCAAAAGGGGGACATTTTGTGCTGTTAAACTGAGGTTGGGCGAACAAAGGGGATCATTAAAGCTCGGAGGTTTGGAGGAGAGCCTGTGGAGCTGGGACTCAGACTTCTGAGGATGAAGCACAGTAGGGCTGATTCTGAGTTTTCCGAGAGGAATGTCATGAGGCTGATTTTAAATAGCATGGAAAAATTGCAAACTGCAGTCAACTGCTACTTGTGGAATCGATTGTCACTGCCGGGATAAAGAGCTATCACCTGACTGGATCTGGATGCAAACAGGAAAAGAGCAAGTCCTTTTTAACTCATTCGGCCTTCAGGATTCTGTCTAGTGCCTCTTTTTGGCAAAGCATCATGGGGGTCAACTGGCAAAGGATATATGAGTTCAACCTCAGTGTCAAAAAAACACGGTACAGATGTATGGGTTTAAAGCGAAAAGACAGTAGTATGATAAAACTATGGCCAGACTTGACTACCCAATTTCCATACACACTCTTCTACCCAAATTTGACTTCAGTATAATGACAGAAACCACTTTATTCTTTGACTCAGTAAAATTTTTTGTCTGTTCCAAGACACTCTCAACCTTTTACAAAACAAATAGATATGTCCCAAAAGACACTGTGCTCATCTCTGAGATAGAGCCATGATATCCTCTTTAGTTGAGAATGAACTAGGAGCTATCCATAGCCTAATTCCCATGGTTCAGCAGTCATCATGTGATCACAGAAATCTCTGAAGATTCTTAATCCAGAATAATCTCTGTCACTGATATGCTACCCCAGGATCACAAAGTGCCATTGCTACTGAAAAGACGGTTCTGGTACCTGGAACAAGATAAACTAGCTACCTGATGCACTTTTATGCAACATTTAAAAATACTCCAGAAAAAAAAAAGAAGAAGAAGAAGAAGAAGAAGAAGAAGAAGAAGAAGAAGAAGAGAAAAGAAAAGAAAAGAAAAGAAAAGAAAAGAAAAGATAAGAAAGAAGAGAAGAGAAAAGAAAAGAAAAGAAAATCAAAATTAAAATATGTAAACAAAATTTCAGGAATGTTCCAGGAAGTTAACTGAAAACAGAAGAACATTATATGTAGAGAGGTAAAGGAAGAGGAAAAGAGGGAGAACCAGTGGCTGGGAAGAAGGAAAAAGAAGAAAACAGGCAAGTGAAAAAGAATGAAGAAGAAAGAAGAAAGCATTTTCCAAAATGATAACAGTAGTAACTTTTATAGTCAGAAAAAAATTGCATATAAGAGAAGACAGTAAAAGTGCTCCACTTGGTTGAAGCAATTTCTTTTGGACAGGAAGACTCTCTAAGCTCCCGGGAAACAGCAGGTTTCTCTAAAAGGGGGTCAAGGTCTAGGTTCTCAGTCTAACTTCTGTGAAGCCCTTAGGACAGCACAGCACTCAGACTCAGCTAAGCACGACAAACAGATAGGATTGGACTTTCTATTTCTTCTTTAAAAAATTCTAATGTCAAGAATTTTGAAAGATTTATAAACATTTGTTAGTATCAGCAGCTGAAATTCTATCTTTGCCTTAGATTTTCTGAAACCAAATAACAAAAAAAGAAATATCATAATGTTGCCGGTAGAATTTTGGTAATCACACTTATTGATGTTGAAATGTTAATGATGAACCATTGTGGAATGAACCATTGTAGTACAGAAAGTCCATGTTCTAGGCCACCTGTGGTTTTACATTCGTTCCACCTACCTCACCTTCATATGAACACAAAGACCTATATGTTAATTTCAGTGGCTTCCTGACCACAAATGCTGTGGGTAGATAGGAAATCTTATTTGTATATAAGTGGAAGATAGTTTGGGTGCCTGGGTGTCTCAGTTGGTTAAGTGTCTGCCTTCAGCTCAGGTCATGATCTCAGGGTCCTGGGATTGACCCCCACATCGGGCTCCCTGCTCAGCAGGGAGCCTGCTTCTCCCTCTGCCTCTGCCGTTCCTCCTGCTTGTATCCTCTCTCTTGCTCGCTCACTCTCTCGCTCAAACAAAGAAATAAAATCTTTAAAAAAAAAAAAATATGTGGAGGATATTTTGTTACTCTTTGGTTTAGTACAAAGGGTTAATATACTGGTTGGCTTGAGCTGTCATTCTGGTGTTCACTTTTAAATAAAACAGTTCATAATGGGAAAAAGCAATGTAAGCTCTCGTTGAATTTCCCTTAAAGTTTGAAAGGTTGTGATAGGCTTCTCCTTGTCACATAAAGAGACAGTATCTTGATAGCTTTAAATATTCCAATCAGATGTGTAAGTAGCATATTTATTCTACTGATCATATAGAACAAAATTAGTGATTACATCCAACACTAACCCTTTGCCATAGAAATGTCTTATTCTCAGTGATTTAATTTTAACATCTAAAGAAAACTATGGTTTACATTCTTGTCTTGCTCCAAGAATGCCAACTAGCACTCAAGCTTCTTGACCTCTGTGAGTTTTTCTACTGATGGCTCTATTTTGCCATGCCTTGGGAGATTTGGGTACTTATGGCCAGAGTCTGAATTAACGTATATATGTGGTGTATGGTGTTTAAGTTAGACTAGTACATTTCAGACCGGCAAGCTTTGCTACTTGGATGGAGGAAGGATATAAATTCCATGATTTTGTTATTGTGAGGACTCATATTGTGAATATGCCCTTGTGTACCGCCCTGCAGTAGAAGAAACACACGATTTAATATGTGCCTTTAAAACTATATATTTGTATAAATATATGTAAATATAATTTCTCCTGGCTATTTCATTGTTAAATGATCTGGCAAATATTTTGGTTGAGATCATTGCCCTAATTTGAAAAGAACTTTAAATTTTGACACAAAAATTACTTAAGAATCAGATATATGTTTTATTTTAATTAAGTTATTTATTTACTTTTCTTTTAATTACTTTTATTAAGTAATAATAAACCAAAATAAACTGCAAAATGTTTGTGCACTTCAACATATTAAATGAGCTCGCAGGACTGTAGAATTAAAGAATGGTTCAGGAGGACTTTCTTTGAGCAACAAGAACAGAGAGAAGCCAACATGCTTACCTATCAGAATTAAACATTCTGATCCACCTAATTTATCCTTGGTTAAGTAAGAAGGAACAATATTATCTAAAGCAATAAATTTTGATATGTAAAATTTCTGTAGATTAAAGGACTGTAATTAAGAAATATTAGAAAAGGTTAAATATCCTATTCCATTTTATATTTATTCTTTCTCCCATTTTATATTAAAAAAAAAAAAACACTCCTGGGGCGCCTGAGTGGCTCAGTCAATTAGGCATCTGACTTTTGGTTTCCGCTCAGGTCATGATCTAATGGGTCCCCAAGTTGGTCTCTGAGCTCAGTGGGAAGTCTGCTTGAAAATTCTTTCCCTCTGCCCCTCCCCCACTCAAATGGATAAATACATCTTTTAAAAATTTTAAAAATAAAATATAACACTCCTTTAAGTGAGAATTGAATTTTTAAAAACCACTAACACCAAACATTTGCTTCTGAATAAAACAGAAAAAAAAAAAAAAACCCCAAAACACCACATTTGTACGGTAATGCCAGTAAAAACAACAACAAAATCTTAACCTCTATTAAAGTTTCCCATGAGGATACTGAAAAAATAAGCAAATGAAAACAATTACAAATCATAAGAAATAAAGAAAAGGAGGAATTAAGAAGATAAAACGCCAAGAGCAATCAGGCCAACTCCAATGAAAGAGGAAGAGTAAAATTGCAAATCAAAAACTAAAACTGCAAAATTTATTGTACCAATAAGCAAACAGAACCCAACTATTCATCTGTGTGACTTGAGACCAAATAGATGATCAGATGACTTGCTCAAATTAGAATACTATGTATGTTCCTGATCAAAAAATTCTAAACCCAACTTGAACTGCGCTAATACTTTATTCTATTTATACTTCCACGTAACTTGAGGGAGAAAATAGTTAACCAACACAATGAGTTATTTGAAATCACCTAAATAAAACAGTTGATTGAGAGTAGGAGTTTTTCACTTCTCAACCGGCTATTTTGTCATTTAAGAGATGCTGTGTTAAATGGAGTAGTTTCTAAGGAAAGTTCTATTGATCCAACCCGTTTTAGCCCTTGTTAAGAGTAAATGCAGTAGACACCAGGAAAAGGGTCAGAAGACTGTGCATTAGTAAAGATGACATTTAATTGTGTGCCAGTGTAAAGTTAGCTTGGAAAAGCTACCATCAACTAGCGGAAAGCCAGACAATCAGGCATTGTTATTCTAAAGAAATGGAGGTTGTTAATCAACAAGCTTCTGTCACTTGGGAAAAAGGGGCAGACCTTCTAAGTCACAATGGTCAGGTTGGTCCTGTTTACAGGACCATTGTCTCTAGCCCTCTCCCTTCTTCTGCCCAAAAATACCTATGGAGCAGATGTCTTACGTACGAGGTGATACTATTCTTTATGTAACTTTCTAAAATATTAACCAACATTTTCTATTTCTGATGATATATTTTCTAATTGCTTCATAATAAAATGAGTAGTTTAAGAACCCAAGTAACTACAGGTATCCTCTGCTATTTGGCAGTTTATGCCACGTAAATTTGCTTTTATGAAAGATTTGCATGAATACCTGTTTTTGCTAACCAAAAGAAATCCAAAGAGGAGTTTTGCTTTAAAAAAATAAAGAGGAGAAGTGAAAATAGAGACACTGCGTTACAGAGACAACGAGCCATGAGAGTGGCCCCGCCAAGCTCCTTCCCCGGGACTGCACTCAGAGTCTCAGCTGTCAGCCACCATCGCTTTGAACTGTGTCTGGGAGCATCCGTGCTTTATCTCCACTTGTTTTGGGCATGTTAGCAAGATGTGTCCGAAGGTATTGGAAAAACCTGAGAGGTCATTTTTTGGGTCTGGGAATGCTCAAACTTGTTCCATAGAAATAAACAGTACTTGGTCCTGCCCTTTATACCGTTTCAGCTTACAAAAGGTAGGCATGCTCTACGTTCGAATAGTGGGGTCAACCTGTATAAGAAAGGAAATTTTACTTTCTTCGCCTCATTATCTCTGTTGTACAGAAACAAAAGTGACTATTGCTAGTCATACTAAGCAGGGATATTTTAAGGATCCCTGGCATGGGTTACAGAGCTCTCAAAGAATGTACCATGGAAATACATCCCACTGCTACATTTTAAGCAAATGGGATTTCAGGCCCTTCGGAGAGTTGGATAATCCCTTCAAATCCTTCAAGATTTGAATAATAGCTCTAAGTAATACTGGTGTTTAGTAAATATAACTTGATAACTGTATAAAGATATAATCCTATGTAACTATGCTTTCACAAAGAACAGCAAAGGAAACAGAAAGTTGTAATAGATTTCATCGAGTCATATGATAAAATGAAGAGGCAGCTTTAATGCTAAAGAGACTTCGAGGAATTGTTGAGGATGGGAAAGAATATAAAAATAGTCTAGCAGAGGGGGTCACGTGGGGTAGACCTAGGGACAGTGTCGACACAAAGCAAAGAATTAAAGGCATCACCAACAGTGAACCATACATTCACGACAGCAGGCATTCGTGATATTAATAGATGCTTAGGTGACATATTTGTCACGGTACATACCGGTCCTGATGTTTGGCTATGACAACACATGTGTTTCTGTGCACCTTGCCTTCACGATGTAGTGGCTAGCATGTGGTCTCTGGTGCCAGACTCTTAAGAATCGAATCTCAACTTAGACATATATTGGCTATGTGACACAGACATGTCATGGACTTCCCCACTGCCTTCATATCTTCATTTGAAAAGTGAAATCAATTTTTCAATAACGAATGATAAAATTGAAATAATATTACTGTCTACTCCCGAAGGCTTTCATGTAAATTAAATGTTATTTTATGCTAATATATGTTGAAGACTTAAACCAGTGGTACAGCTATGTGTGGGGGGAATTATTAGACATTTAGAGACAGAAACACTAACATTTGTGAACATTATATCATTAATTAATGAGCCAACTAATTAATCCACAAGTATTACTGGGGACCCACAACGTGTTCAAGATCTAGGGAGATTCCAAGGTGGGCAAAGGACCACCTACAAATCTGAAATTGGGTGTTTTGGCAAGCTAGTACAACAAATATGAACTGAAAGAAAACTCTAGTATTGATACAGCCTGAAAATTAAAGAGGCTCTACAAAAAAACAAACAAAAACCCCCTCTATTCTGATCATTTAAAGATCATGCTTTATGATGGTAAACAGCTCCCATTAACTCCAGCAGACAAATGTTGAGCTGTTATTGTAACATTCAGACGCAAAGACCCACACTGGCCCCCGGAGCAGCGCTGGTAACCACTTTCTCCTACACGCAAACCACAGCTTTGAGTCTGTAATGCTCTCATTGAGGCTCGGTTGCTGCTGCCCTTAAAACTTTGCTATTCCGGATTATAACTGGTCACCTTTCATTTGCATCAAGATAAAACTTTAGCGTGTGTTTGTCATCTTTAATATAAACTATTATTTAAGGGAAAAAAATGTCTGAATGAGTAAAATGAGGAGTTTGTAGTCTTGAACCTCTTTTGAAGAATTACAAATAAAATAACCACTCCTCTTTCCTGACCTTCAGTTTGACAATGTGGTAGATGCATTCAACTGTCCACGAATCTTTCATATGAGCAGAAGCCATTTTAATATGGATTCTCAAATGTCTAAATTTGAAGCATTGTAAGAGCCTTGAGGATGGGAAAATTAATTTTCTTTGGAAATATATATTTAAATATAATAATAATTTAAAATTCTTTGAGCACATACTCCTTGGGATCGCACTAGAATATATGTTTTTTGTATGCTTACTTAACCCTTGCAATAATCCTGGAAGGGAATTCTTAGCCTCCTTTCTCAGATAAGGCAACTGAAGTACAGGGAAATTAACTAATTTGCTAAGGTCACATCAGGATATGAACCTTGTTCCACTTAACTCCAAAATCCGGTTTTAATTTTTATAAAATGCTGACTATTTAGACACACACCATCTCCATAGATACCTACTTGGTGGCAATATGGTGTAAAGATTCAGCACTTTGAGGCTCTGGGCTCAGTCTACCTGAGACAAAAATCTCACCTGTGCTACTTACCAGCTGTATGGTATCAGGAAATTACTTAGGATGTATCTAGCACATAGTAGGTGCTAAATAAATATTAGATCTTATTGTTTTCAGAATACATAGAATTTGAGCAGAAGGTCACTGCAAGGCGGGAGTCATAGGAGTCATGTCAGAGAAATGGGGAGACAAGTATACAAATCCTGTGGGGTCTTGAAGGCCATTGAGGGATTTTGGCCTTTAATTTGAATGTATCATAAAAACACTAGAGAATTCTAACAAGAGAAGTGTCATGATCTAACTAGGTTTTCTTGACTGCTCTGGCTGCTGGATGGAAATACACTGCAAGAGGGCAAAAGTAAAAGCAAGGAGTTAAGTATCTCTTGCAGTAATCCAAGAGAGAAATACCAGTGCTTTAGACCAGAACGATAACAACGGAGAAAGTCAAGAAAAAAGTGGTTAGATTATGCAATCACGGGATATATTGATATTTTGGATATGAAGAATGACAGAAGAAAAAAATATTCAAAAATGACTAACATTTTAGCTTGAGCAACTGAAAGATCAAGATGAATGACTTCAATAATTAATAACTAATAATATTAATTAATAATTAGTGCCTTTGCTAATTTAATTTCTTATTGCTAAAGTTAATTCTACACCTGGATTTTCTGTATACTAGTAAATGTGCGAAGGATTAAATAAAGACTATCAACTGAATCTTCTAGACAAAGGATACCAGACAATCTTTTAATACATCGTCTGGTTTTCTGATTTCACAATCTAACTGTTCTGTTAATACAAGAACTGATGACTTGGTGAGTTACAGAGTGATAGGCATCCAGGACACATGGATAGGCCATCATGAGACATGCCTGGACCGATTACGTGAGTAACCAAACTGTTACACTCAGAGGGATAAGTACGAAATATCATTGAATTTCCCTTCTCACTAGTTAAGCATTCTGGAAAGATCCCATTATTTTCTTATCCTTTTCATGTATTCAAAGTCCAGTCTAGACCAGTGTAGAATTCTCATCTTATATCTGAGTCAAAGCTTTCATTTCTCACATTGCCTGCTGGCTCCAGGCAAGTGTGTGGATATGTGTGCCACCTGCCATCAGCAGATCACCCCACAATCTTAGGGAAACTCCCTCGTGGCCTGGACACTGTCAAGACAGCAGAAGTCTGACTCCTTAAGAGCATCCCTTAATCCAAAAAGAAACTCCTACATTCTAACCACACCTCAGTCACATTTCTCTCCCCACTGCCACTTCCTCTGAGGCCTCCTTGCTTTTTGTTCAGGTAGGTTCAGAGTAGGTCAGCAAGTTCACGGACCAAGCAGATGTCTGATGAAGGAAGGAGATGCCAGCCTAGCAGGGACCTTCAGTCTCTATGGTGATGATTCCCTTGGGTGGTCTTCCCCTGGCTTGGAGTTGTGGGGATCACAGCATTCCTGATGACCCCAATCACTCCCTGACTCTTCCTCTACCCTGTCTTTTTTTTTTTCTTTTATTTTTTAATAGTCCGGTATGCAATTTGGGTACTAACAGTTGGATGGAGATATAACAATTAGCCCACAGACCAATAAATAATAAACCTTGAGGGAGTGCGCTGGCCTCTATTGCCAGCTCTCTTCAGAACAGGGGACGCATAGCATCTCTCTGTCCTCGGGTTTAGGCCCAAGTTAGCAGTTTAAGGTAGTAGTAGTAGTAGTAATAATAATAATAATAATAATAATAATAATAATGCCACTTGTATCCAACTACGAATGTTTAAAATTCTGAAACACAGATACTCCAAGAGTGAGTGAGCAATTAACTGACTACTTAGAGCCACTACTGTAGGGGATTTGTGGAGAGCAATTCGCAAAACCATTGTTCAGTAGTTCTTTGATCACATGCTCACACGCAAAAATACACACACATCACCATCACCACTCTCAATTAGTGTTCAAGGATATAGCAGCATGAACATATCTGTTCCTTGCAAAATGGGTATGCGATGGTCCCGACAAGAGAATCAAAAATAGAAGATGTGAAAAGTTTGTAAACTACTGAGCTCTTGACTCAGCTTTTTGGGTGACACTTGGGCACTAATGACCAGAATTTAAAAGGGCACCCCCTGCTTGGCAGGCAGCCAGGATCACAGCTACAGGGAGTACCATCAGATGTGTATTTAGATCTGCTTCTAGTGATTTTCTCCGCCTTGCTACATAGGGAAGTGGTTGAAAAAGTGGTTCCCCACTGGGATTCTTTCTAATTGTTATTTTACTCTGATTGGCTACTCTCCCTGTTTGTCCATTCCCTATCTGTCCTTGTTCTGTCATCAGATCTTCTGCAAATGAAGCATCCTTGTGAGTTGATTTGAGACCTTGGTTAGAAAATAAAAGTTCCAAAATACCGAGACAGAAGTTGCTGGTCTTTCCCCCTACTCCACAGAAGCTAATTGTGGGCTCATCCCCAGTGAGTAAGAAAGGAGACCTTTTCCTCTACTTTGTTTACTTTGAATAAGTAGTTCCTGAGAGCTGTGCTTTGAAGGTAGTTCCTGGTGGCAGTACTTCCTAGAAATGATGGACCCCATGAGTAAGCATTATTTAACATGACACATTCGAACTGACAAACAATCACACATGCCAAATACTTCTTTCCAGCAATATGCATCTCCAGAAAAGTCTGATCGTGTATCTAAAATAATTAGATTTTTTTCAGTAATCAAACTCAATCAAATGAATTCTGTGTGAACTACTTTTATTCCCATGATGAGAAATGTGTGTCATATCCTCTGTAAATTTGCATATTTTTCCATAAACCTAAAACCAATCAATTTTGAAGAGTTATGATAATATAAAGAATCTGAGGCAATTACATGTCTTTTAAACAGGGATTCTAAATGCATTTCACTGCTGGTATTCATGTAGTAAAGTAGTCAAAACTTCTTTAACCCTTTTCATGACATCTCAATTAAGCTGTAATGATTGAGGCTCAAGACATTTCTTAGGATTAATGACCGGCTGGGAAAGTGGATGGCCTGAGGTGAAGCCAAGGGCCATTAATTCCCTCTGGTCATTAATCCCCCCAGGAAATGCCTTAGGCCTGGCTTGATATTAGCATTACAGGCTGCAAATATACTGTTGAATTTCCTGATTGGTTTTAAAATAATTTATTAAGATGTCATATTTTAATTTCTGCCCTGTAAACCCAACATTTCCAAATTTCAATTCCTGGTTTTTCATCTTACAATGTTGATTTCAAGGACATAACAGAAACTGTTTCCTTCATCATAGCACACATTTTCTTTGAAACAGTCAAAACGTGTTGAAGTTATTTTTGAAACTGAAGTTCCTAATGGCCCTTTGTCCTTGTGATGTTGTTTGCCAGTGAAAATCTTGGCCATGACAATAAACAGGACTTACTCAAGTATACGTGTAGAATTTCTATTTGGTGTCACCTGAGTTTATGAAAGGTATTGAACCTTTCCCCTAATTTTGCCTGATGTCAAATGCATACAAATCTGCATTTAATACAAATAGAATATCAACACTTTAGGCTTTTGTTAGAAAAAATCGAAACTTGGTCATAGAAATAATATTTATGGGAATTGTCTAAAACATGTATGTTCATCCATTCCTCTAGTCACTTAAGTTTCTCTCTAAATAATGGGCCACTAAAGTTTGGAATACAATTGCTTTTGCTGAACTGTACTCTAGGGTCATGCCTCTATTAAATTCGAAATGTTCTTTTTTTAGAAAATCTAACAAAACCCCCCTGCATGTTGTTAGGTATTGCTTATTACATCTCAGTGTCCTCCCTATGAGAGCCAGGAGAGAAATTTCTTTGAGACTTCGTATCAAGAGCTGGGACTAACCTAAGAAACCAGTGTCTTTTTACCTGTTGGAAACTATGGAATTTGCAACTGATCTTATTTCTCTTGTTTGGCTGCTAGAAAGCATGTAAATTTGCAAGACTGAGCTGACCAAATTCTTAGAGCAATTTTTGGTACCATCTTTACTTCTAACTTTGTTTTACTTTCTCCTACCCTAATTCATCTTCTTCTCTGATTCACCATCAAGTTCCAATTATATATCTTTGTCAGTTCCTGCTAATTCAGGTCAGAATGAGATGGGATATAATTAACTAGTTAATTAATTAATTATTAAGTAATTATTAACTACACTGAGCAACAAGCCTTTCCATCTTCCCCAGTGCAAAGCTCACATGTACTCACTCCTGACATGTAGTCACATCTTCTTGTGATGTGGCTTCAGCTTGTCCAGCTGCTTCATGATGCCTGGCAGGACAAACCCGGTGGGAGGCACTGGTCAGTCCCACAATCCCTGAAACTAGAAGTCCTAGGGCTCTCTCTCAATCTGGTCACCAATTCAGTTAGATGAGTACTCCTATTCCCTCTTACTCAAAAGTACTGTTAATCATTGAAAGATACTTTGTATAACAAACTGTTGCTTCTGTTTTTTTCAAATAAATCTCTGTTGACCAAAGTTTTCTACCTTAGAATATCTACTTTAAATTGTACATTTCTAAGACCCACAATGTACCCGATAACACAAAATGTCACGTGTAAATAGTTGCTTATTAAGTTCGACTTTTATTAAAACATCAATGAAAAGTGATTTTTAATGGGAAAAAAAGGTATTGTAGTAAAATCAAAGTAGATAAGTGACAATTAGATTACCCCCATCCCCACCCCCCAAAAAAGCAATGACCCCTTCAGGAGCAATATGGAGAATCAGACTCCGCCAAGGGACATTATTACACAAAGGATAAGAAGGACTATCTGTCCATCTATCTAGCTGTCTATCTACTTCTCTTTCTCCAACTATATATATGATGATTGTCATGACATTCTTGAGTGAATTGAAGGTCAATTCAGGAAATACAACTTGGGCTTACTGATCCGAGCTGTGAAATGACAACACAAGGTCCGTATTCTGTCCTCGGATCAATGCCGCGTGTGTGTGTTCCTGAAGCACATGGTATATGCTGTGTCTGTCTGGCAGAAACATTTGTGCTTAAAATACAGCCTGACAGTTCCCCGCCATCTTGCAAAACAGTGTGGCTTATTTAGAACAAATCTGTTATGACTGACCACAGAAAGATGCATGTGTGTTTCTGAGCCTCTTCCTATGAATAGGCAAAAGGACCATCTGGGCACGTGGCATTTACACATCTTTGAGCAAAGTTAGCATTCTGCCTCTCAGTAAAATCCATCTCCCAGGGACTCTGTGGGTTTGTGATGCTTCCTGTGGAATGGAGGAGGAAAACAAATGCACTTCAGTAAAACAGAAGTATCTCTCTCTCTCTTTTTTTTTTTTTTCATCTGTCATAGCCACAGTTTGATAGTATCTGTATTTCATTTTCACTTCGGAATATCACAAGAGGGAGAAATGGCAGGAAGCAAGTTGCTTCCACATGGTTGTGAAAGAGAGTTGTTATATTTGGTTGCTCTCTGTGGCACATCTCTGTGGGAAAAAAAAAAAAATCTAGCTACCATCCTGGTGGTGGGGGAAAAGAAAAGTCATGTCTTTATCTTCTACTAAGAAAAATTATTGCTAAAATAATTTGGGTGATCATAATCACATTTCCCCTTTGTGTATCTTTATTAAAAATCAATCTAACTTATAATTCAGACAAATGCTTATGTTTTATCTTAAAACATGTATTTTATTTGGCAATGCAGAATACTCAGAGAAAACATGAACTAGACTTAATTATTTTGTAATTAAAAGTTATTAAGGTCCAAAAACTTTCCAATATTAAGGAATTCAAGGAAATTTGCTTAGTCATAGAAGAACATGATTTTTTAAAGAAAACCTGCCAAAATTTATACAGCCAAACAAATTATTGGCCGTCACTAGAAATATTTACTTTACTCCGAATATTTTGTATTTCTTCTTTCAAAAATGACTTTCTACCATATGGTTTATTATTTTCACTGTCCTTGAGAGAAACATGTCCTTCATCCTAGGATAATGAATTACTTTAGAAAAAAGTCAAACTTAGGCAAGTATTACTAACAAGAAGGGTGATTAACTGGGAATTTACATTTTTTGGTTAAAGGAGGTGTGTGACTATAAAACAATGAGGCTGGTCTCAAATGTCCTTTCAATTCTAAAATTTGACATGACATTCCCTCTCTGAGATAATCTTTTGCAACTTGTAAATTCAGAGAGCAACTCTGAAAGAGGAGTGCCAAAACGTCTTAGTGCAATGGCAACATTGTTAAATTTCATGGAGAGCTTCCTGAGGGTGCCATTTTGAAAGACAATCACATGTTGTCACACACGATTGTTGAGAAAAATTGTCAGTACCATTGCTTTCTAGTCACATATTTTACTTAAGCTTCAGTTGTTTTCCTTCTATGAACTGAAATCCTGAATGGACTAAATTGTTGCCAAATCTAACGTCTTTTAATTCAAAACAGCTTCCCCTTAGTCTCCCTTTTCCTCTTTGTTTCTTTAGTCCCTCCTATGGGCTAGGTCAAGGGTCAGCAATTTGATGGGGCCAGATATTAAATACATTAGATTTTCTGGGCCAATAAGCAAAATCAAGAGTACAATGCAGGTACTTATATAACAAGGGAATAAATCCTTACCTGTTCTGTCCAGTTTGCCTGGGATGTGTATTGCAGGTAGTAAGGATACTCTGTGGCCAGTTGCCATCTAAAGCCTCTGGATGATGAAGGACTAAACCAATGGAGAGGAACCTAGCAGGTAATGCAGTAAGTGGCTGCATGGTCATTTTCACTGTCTGTTTCAGGGAAATCCAGACCAGTGCAGCCATCTCGACTTGGGCAGTCGCCCAGAGAAGAGACCACTCACTGGACTAAGATTCTACCATTCTGTGCATACCAGTTGCCAATAGCAGAGTCCTCAGTATGAAGGTGACAATCGGCACAAACCCTGACGGGTAGCAAGGTGTGACTGGGGAGACAGTAGCTGGGGTAAAGAAAGGGAGTAGGGAAAGATTCCCCTAGGTCTCCCAGCTGAACCTTGGTCCCCATGACTCAGTGCTACCTTGCTGGGATATGCCCACCGGTAGTACGAAGGCAGGCAGCCGGCCAGATTTGGCCCACCCACAGTTCGTCAGCCCAGGGCTTAGAGAATCACTGGTTTCCAATCCTTGTTTTACTAAATCCCAGGAAGGATCCATCTCTCCGAGAAGCAGCCTTTCCTGCAGCAAATAGATAATAAGTGTAAACAGATCTTACAGTCATCCTCAGAAATTGGGGGGGGGGGGGTAGTTACTATTTCATCCAACGAATTATCTTTATGTTTATCCCAAATCCTTCCTTTAGCAGTTCCTCATATACCCAATTCAGCAGAAAAATTAGAAGGTCCCAATTCTCGTCATGAATAATGGGGTCTGGGCAAACTCTTAGGTGGTACTGCATTCCTTCCTGACTGACTAAATAGCACTGTGGTTTACAGTAGGTCAGCAAACTGCAGCCTGTGGGACAAAACCAGTCACCCCCTCCCCATTTTTGTATGGTCCACAGCTAAGAAAGATTTTTACATTTTCATGCAGTTGGAAAGAAATCAAAAGAAAAATACTATTTGTGACACATGAAAATTTATGAAATTCAAATTTCAATGTCCATAAATAAAGTTTTATTGGAACATAGCCATGCTTATTCATTTACATATTATCTATGGCTGCTTTGCACTAAACGACAGAGTTGAGTAGTTGCGACAGAGACCGTATGGCCTGCAAAGCCTAAAATATTTACTATCTGGCCCTTTCCAGAAAAAAAAAAAAAAAATTGCCAACTACTGGCTTAGAGTACGGCTCTGAAATCAGACTGTGTTCAAATCCCTTCTCACCATTTTTAGTACTGCGTCCTCTTGGACAATTCACATAACCTCTCCTTATATCAGTTCCTTTACCCATGAAACAAGGACATGGCAGCACTTTCTTCATAAATCAATGTGAAGAGAGATGTATTTATCTATAGAAGCAACTTAGACCAGAGACTGGCACATACTCAGCATTCAAGAAATGTTAGCTACTTTTATTGTGCATTTCTGAAATTGGATCTTATTTATATAAATATGCATAATAATGAAACAAATATGGTCCTTCCACCTACAAAAAGTAATCAGATGGCAAAAGATTTCGAATTTTTCACGTGGAGGGCATGGGTATTTTATACATTAATAGGAAACACTTAGTTGCGACTGTCTATTTTGTAAAGGCCACAAAAGGCAACATGTCTCCTTCTAGAAGTTATCAGTCTACCCAGGGAGCAAAGTTCAAACATGTGAAACAGACATGCCTTTTAAAGATGACTTTCTTCATCAAAAAGTTTAGAAAATATACATTTCCCCTACTACTTTAATAGCAGCTCAATATATTGAATTATCATGAAAGACTCTAATATTGAGCCTAGTAATAAATAAAATCAACATATAGAAATCAGTTGCATTTTTTTTTTAAGATTTTTATTTATCTGTCAGAGAGAGAGCACAAGCAGGGAGAGGGGCAGAGAGAGCAGCAGGCTCCCTGCTGAGCAAGGAGCCTACTTTGGGACTCCATCCAAGAACTCTGGGATCATGACCTGAGCCAAAGGCAGATGCCTAAGCTTAATGCTTAAGGGACTGAGCCACCAGGCATCCCCATTTGTATTTCTATACACTAACAACAAACTGTCTGAAAGAGAAATTAAGAAAGCAAACAATCCCATGTACAATTGTGTCAAAAAAATATACTACTTAGAAATAAATCTGACCAAGGAGGTGAAAGACCTGTACACTGAAAACTATAAGACGTTGGTGAAAGAGATCGAAGAAGACACATATAAATGGAAAGATATTCTGTGTTCTAGGATTGGAAGACTTAATTGTGAAATGTCCATACCATACAAAGCAATCTACAAATTCAATACAATCTATCAAAAGTCCAATGACTTTAGAAAAACTATTATAAAATTTGTCTGGAACCACAAAAGACCATGAATACCCAAAACAATCCTACGAAAGAACAGAGATGCAGGCATCATACGTTCTGATTTCAAGCTTTATTACACAGCTGTAATTACAAAGTTACAAACTAATTAAAGCAGTATGGCACTGACAGGAAGACAGGTGCACAGACCAGTGGAACAGAATATAAACCCACATATATACAGTCAACTAATACTGATAATGGAGCCAAGAACACACAATGGAGAAAGAATAGCCTCTTTAGTAAATGCTGTTGGGAAAACCAGAGGGCAACATGTAAAAAAATGAAACTGGACCCCTACCCTAACATCACTCACAAAAATTAACTCAAGATGGATCAAAGACTTAAATGTAATACCTGATTCCATTTAAAACTCCTAGAAGAAAACATAGAAAAATATATCCTTAAAAAATATATATATATGTATATATTTATATTTATATTTATATTTATTTATATATCCTTGACATTGGTCTTGGCAATAATTTATTGGATAAGACAGCAAAAACACAAGCAACCAAACCTAAAATAAACAGGTGGGACTACATCAAACTAAAGAGCCTCAGCACAGCAAAGGAAACAAGAAACTGAAAGGGCAACCTTAAAGGGCGCCTGGGTGGCTCAGTCAGTTAAGTGACTGCCTTTGGCTCAGGTCATGATCCCAGAGTCCTGGGATGGGACCCTACATCGGGCTCCCTGCTTAGAGGGGAGTCTGCTTCTCCCTCTCCCTCCACCTCTCCCTGTCACTCATGCTCTCTCTCTAGCTTGCTCTCTCTTTCTCTTAAATAAATAAAATCTTTAAAAAAAGAAAAGAAAAGAAAAGACAATCTTCAGAAAATATTTGCAAATTATATATCTGAGAAGGGATTAATATCCAAAATATATAAGGAACTCATACAACTCAATAGCGAAAAGCAAATAATCCAATTAAAAAATGGGCAAAGGACCAAAATAGACATTTTTCCAGAAAAGACGTACAAATGGGCAATAGGGTATATGAAGAGGTGCTCAACATCACTACTCACCAAGGAAATGCAAGTCAAAACCACAGTGAGATATCACTTCACACCTGTTAAAATGACTATCATCAAACAAGAAATAGCGAGTGTTGGCAAGGATATGGAGACACAGGAACCTTTGTACAGCACTGGTGAGAATGTAAATTGGTACAGCCGTAATGGAAAATAGTTCGGCAGTTCATCAAAAAATTAAAAATTGAACTATATTATGATCTAACAATCCCACTCCTGGTTATACATCCAAAGGAACTGAAATCAATATCTCAAAGAGATAGCTGCACATACATTCATTGAAACATTATTCACAATAGCCAAGGTGGAAACAACCTAAATGTTTTTAACAGATGATTAGATAAAGAAAATATGATATATATCCATATGAAACAAATATGTAAATTATATATAGATATATAAAATATATATGGATATATATGTGTGCACATAACAAACACATATATGTGCGCATAGTAATTTATAGGTACACATACAATGGAATATTATTCAGCCATATAAAAGAAGGAAATCTCGCCATTTGCAATAACATGGGTGAAGCCAGAGGGCATTACGCTAGGTGAAATAAGTCAGACAGAAAAAGAAGTATACTGTATGGTATCACTTGTATGGAATCTAAAAATAAAAGGCCAAATTTCATAGCATAGAATGGTGGATGCCAAAGACTGAGGGGAAGGGGAAATAAGGTGATGTAAATCAAAGGATACAGAATTTTAGTTATAAGAAGAATTTCTAAAGATGTGATGTGCAGCATGACTGTAGTTAATAATATGGTACTGTATACTTGAAACTCACCGAGAGTAGATCTTAAGCCTTCTCATCACACACACAAACACACACACACAAAGTTAACTATGTGAGGTGATGGACATGTTAATTACCCTGAACTTGGTAGTCATCCCACTATGTATATGCATATCAAATCATCACGTTGTACACTTTTAATATATACAATTATATTTGTCAATTATTCCTTAGCAAAGTTAAAAAAGATTACTTTCTCTATCAAAAAAACCCAAAAAACAAAAACAGAAAGCACCCAATTTTTCCTACTATTTTAGTAGCAACTCAGAATACTGAATTATCTTGAAAGACTCTCTTTATTGAGCCTAATCATAGTGCTGAACCACAATTCATCTTTAGAACCTGCTATTCTTTCCCTTATCAACATTCTTGCTGCCTATAACCTAATGTTCATTAGTCCCACCCATGGGCTGAATGATGAATTGTAAATTAGCTTTTTTTCTTCTTCTCACTGACATCAGAAATTATAAATAGACTTGAAATTTCCCAAGGCATTCTAAATGGAAAATATTGTTAATACATAAATTGTAAAACTCCTAATCAAGAAGTCTTGTTTTGAACTTGAAGTTGATAAGAACAGGCATTCCCAATAAGAGAGACACGGCCATTTATTATTGCAACAACTATTTATTGCATAGGACATAGAACCCGTAGCTGGGAACAAGGCAGAGAGCCAGTTCACCTGTGCAGCCTGCGCTCTTGTGGCTCTGGAACGCTAAAAAATAATTCTGACTTTCTTCTCTCAAAGTTCCTTCCTGTCTCTCCTATCAAGAGTTACAGACTAATTTTCTCAATACCCTATTTTTGTCAATCCCTTTTCCTCTTCAAAAAACTTTGTTTCTCATTGTGCACCAGATCAAGTGCAAATTCCTTAGCATGGCATTTAGGGCTTTTTATGATCCAACCCAAGACTGTGTTCTGTTTTCTCTTGTTACCACATTTCCACATGTTCACTTTTCCATTTTCTGTTTCAGACAAACCTATTTAACATCCTACCATCACATCTTTTGCTTCCACACCTTTAAGTCGTTAAAAAAAAAAAAAAAGACAAAAAGGATATGAAAATTAGCTAGTATCCATGGAAAATCTTTTTAAATTTTGACTCTATGGACAAAGCATAAATGGGGTTTTATTCTTTCTCTTAGATGTCTTTTTGTCCCCTCTCCAGCGTAACGCTTGACTCTCTAACGATGGTATTACAAGACTAAATCATAGTCAAATGCTTCATACTGATTCCTAGAGCTGTTTCCACTACGATGCCTAAACTATCTTTAAGTTTTGGAATTTTTTTCCTTTCCTTGCTCAATTTAATATTCAAGATTGTGGTGGGATATTGATCTTTAAAGTTCAAACTTTCATTTTATTACAGTGAGTGCAATTTTTTGAAAGCCTTCAACATTCAAATTCTGCCAGACTAAAAGCTTCAAGAGGACATGAGACCATTTGCCTAGCGCTGTAGAAAGTCGTACATAAATATTTTCATGACATCAACAAATGCTATCTTTTTTCTAAAAGCTTTTAATACACATCCCTCAATTGTTACTAAAGTATTGTTTAATGCTTACTTTGCATCATGTGGGCACTATGCTAATCTATAACAATGCAAGACAAAAACAAACATTAAAAAATAACATATGTTTATAAAGCTAGTGGGAATAGAAACATTTCCTCTCCTGTGTTTCAACACAATTTTATCTGAACCTTCCTAATTCTAAACAGAGCCCTCTGGCCATGCACAGTCTCAAGAGGTATTTACATCATTCCACCTGCAACACTCCAAGAATTTGTGATTGAGGGGCCAGTCTCTTCCATCTTTGGATTCCCTTCAGTTCTTAGGCAGAACTTAGTAAGTAGCCGATGCCAAACAAATGTTTGTTTAGTTGAATTGAATGATTTAAGCAATAAAAAGTCATTAACATATGCACAGACCTTACATCATAAATGTATAATGCCAGGTAGCAAATTTCATATTTAATAGTCACACCTACAATATCAGCTTATGGGTGTTATTTATGTTTTTCTGGTTTTGTTGTTATCTTATGTAAAGAATGAGAACTTGGCCTTCAAAACCCAGGAGCCCATACCTAAGTTCATCTTGTCTGTGCCCACAGTACACAACCTATAATTCTCCATTTCTTCAGCCCCAAGCTGAACTTTATGGAAAGATAATTCCAGAGAGGGGTGTTCCCGTCTCACTCTTCACCATTTTGGTTACAGCTTATCTTTTTCCTAATTCATTCACCAAGTAATGATTTATAGAACAGACCTTAACTCAGTCATATTGATCTGCCTCTTGTGGTTATTATGATGGAGTCAAATTTTACAGCATTTTCAAGATTAAGATTCTATGTAGCCCTATCAAGTTTCCAACTAATACTTTCAATGGCTTTTGATACAGTGTAATTTCCCTTTTTTACAGCAATGGTCTTACAAGTTTAAAAGAGAAATAGAATACCTAGGGAGCGACATTTTCAGTAAATGAAGGCCCTTATTAGAAATAAAAACAATTGTGTCAGTCCAAGTTGATACATGGGTTGCACTTCTGGATGTGATCATAATTCATTTTTTAAAAAGAATGGTCTTATACTAGCATGTCCTGGCATTTACAAGGAGGTTAGGTGGTAGTTATGAATTTGCATATAAACAAAAAATTAACACAAAGCTAAGCGTGTTTCACTGTTCTTTTATTTTAGTGAACTATATTAAACTTTTAATTTGGAAAAACATGCCTCTACAAATCATCAGTGTCTGAATGAGGTCCCCAGGCTGCTAGCCCTCTCTGACAAGGACTCTTCTTGTCCTTTACTCAGCGGTGGTGTTATCGGACAGAATCGTTCTCATTTTCCAACAGTTTTACTTTAAAATATCTTCATACGCCTCCTCTCTTTGGTCTCAAGGACTCTTGTCTCCTCCTTTCAAGGTTATCACCCCGCTGCCTTGTGTGCTCCTAATCTCACTTCCTTTTGTTTAGTCTCCTCACCCCCTCAGTTTTCCCCATCTCCGCCTTCCTTGTCCTCAAGCTGTCCTTGTCTAGTACCTATCTTTGCTTACAAATGTATGTACTTCTGGAGCTCATTAACCAACAAATTTGCTTCGATGCTTTATCGTCCCTAATACCCAGATTCTGTTTCTTAACTTCTTTCCATCACCAGATTCTAAAGCAAACCGATCTGACTGCCCCCGTTCGCCTACACTTTAACCCTCTTACGCCTCTGTCCACTCACCCGACTTTGACGACGCTCCTGAAATTGCACTGTCGAAGGCTTCATGATGTTGATGATCTCTCTGTGATCAAATTCACCTAGTTCATCAAATTTTGTAACCCTCTGTCTCTCTCAAATTTCTAGGAGATTTGATGACAACCAATACCCCCCACTTCCTGGAATATCCTCTCCTCTCTCTGACTGTAATTTTCTGTCTTTTCCTTGGCTTCTCTTTCTATTAACATTCACTAGAAGCAAGGTATCTTCAACCACTTGTGCGCTCTCTAGTTTTTCTTGCTTAGCAGGTTTTCAATTAATCCCTTTTATTATGATACGTACCCTGTTAATGTAAAGAGCAAGTGATTAAGAAAAAAAAAAAAAAACCTAATAGTTGTGTTGCTTTTTTTTCTTTCTTCCAGATCCAGGTGCTTTATTATGTTTCTAAGTGTTGTCTTCTGCCTTGAGAGGAATGGGGAATAATGGAGCTTTGGTGTTTCCAGCTCACAAAGAAGAGATAATTTAAGAGGGAAAAGCCGATGGGACAGGGTCTGACTAGAAGGAAGTTGATGCACCCCAAAACAGGTTGGAGTGGCTAGACCCGGTCTCTGATTCCAGTCCCACCACGAGCAGAGAGGATGAAGGCAGAGAGAGCATCCCTAAGTGTTTTGTGTTGTGGGTACGAGGGCTCAAGAGGAGCGTCACATAACAGAGAAAGCCAAAGTGAGGTTAGTGCAGATACAGACTCTCTCTGCTTAAGGACCAAGTTCCTCCCCAGTTTTCCAGCCCCAAGAAAGCTCAGAATTCTTTTACAACCACATTAAAGACAGGGGTGGGGAACGCCCAGTAATAACTGAGGTTGAGTTTTCTGCTAAGCAGACAAGTAAGAATTTGAAACAGATAAAATTTCATTTAGAGATATAGGTATGTTGAATCTTAGGGCAACATTAATACACTGAATTTATATTACCTGCTTTGACCTCTCTCCTGAATTTCAGTTCTGATTGCAGAATCTACATTTTCTCTTGTACATTTTCTCATGATGACCTCTAAATCAATGTATCTTACAGTAGGGTTAGATTTTAGGTTATAAATAACACTGCAAAGAATATGCCTATGACCATATCTTTCTTTTAGATTATTTCCCTAAGATAAATTCCCACAAGCGAGCTCACTGGGTCAGGATCAGAGTCAGGTGGTTGCAAGAATTCACTAAGACTCTTGCAGGGGCAAGAAACGTTGTTTATTGTCTATGAAAGAGTAATTGTGTACAAAGCCTTTCTGATAGAAATCTGTGTTACCTTATAGGTTCAAAGGCCATATAAACTTAAAGAATTCAGAGTAACAAGAGTAACAAGAATCTCTGGACCTGGAATAAGACTTAGAACAGGCATTGTATATAATCACTGCTAATGACTTAAATTTTGACCACTTGATGACCAGTTTCTCCGGTTCATTTTTCCCAAGGACAAAACTCAATGCTATTCGGGTAAAAGAGAAAAAAGCCCAAGTGGCTTTGGTATGAGGAGCGCTGGACCCTCTTCTGGTGGAGCCACAGTGCTTACTACTTGGTTGCCCCACCACTTCGTCCTCCCGCAAAGGAGCAGTGTGAAAATCACCATCCTCATCGTTAAAGGAAGGGAAGCACCTAGAAAGAAGTCAACCCACGAATATAACATCCTAAATGCCAAGCAGCTCTGTGGAGTTTGTTTGTGATGAATAACTATTTTCAGATTGCATTTCAGCCATTTATATTAAAATGCTATATCAGTGCAAACTAACAGAGTTGCTGTAGGCTGCCACCCAGCTGCTCACTTCCCTGTCAGAAGCTGTTTCTTTTCAGAGGTAATCTGGTAAGAGGCAACTTGCCACTTTAAAGAATATTGGCGAAAGCAAAAGGGAAGCACAGTTCACACACACACATTATTGCTGAAAAAAAAAACCAATCTAAGTTGGTGCAAAGTCCAATGTAAAGTTGTTGGATCCAACTGTACAAAATCATTAATTTTTTTAGGTTTTTAAAAAATTTTGTTTTTTTATTTAAATTCACTTAGCCAACATACAGTACATCGTTAGTTTTTGATATAGTGTTCAGTGATTCCTCAGTTGTGTGTAACACCCAGTGCTTTTTTTTTTTTTAAAGATTTTATTTATTTATTCGACAGAGACAGCCAGCGAGAGAGGGAACACAGCAGGGGGAGTGGGAGAGGAAGAAGCAGGCTCATAGCGGAGGAGCCTGATGTGGGGCTCGATCCCAGAATGTCGGGATCACGCCCTGAGCCGAAGGCAGACGCCTAACCACTGTGCCACCCAGGCGCCCCCTTCTTTAAGTTTTTAAAAATGATTTTAAAGTTTTAAAAATAAATGCTATTGAATTTTTAGCAACAAGAGTGGTTTAATTCCAAGGAAATATATTACTAGCCACAAACTTTTGATTAAGAACTTCTCATGTAAAGAGGACCAGATTCCACTTATCATTGAGTGGAGAGGTCCCTGGGAGGATAGATAGAGGTCCCTGGATAAGAGAGATATTCAATATACAAAGATTATGTGGAATGTCATCTGATCATCCCTGAACAGGTGACCTACAGGATTTTTCATTTGAGAACTCCTTACCCTTGGAGCTCTCCCTGTCTGCCGGTTATGGTGCCTATACTCCTGTCCTCTTAACTTCAGTGCAAAGTCATGTATTTCTCTCAAGACAGTTCCCTCTTCAGACACTGCAAGTCTATGGCAAAGCTGTTTACCCAATTACCTAATCGACTTTAATATTTCACAGTCAGTTACTTTGTCCTGTCTATTTCTTCTCTAAAATCACTCTCAGTTCTATTTCTGCCATGGTACCATCCTAACCGTAGTGTTCAGGGCCCCAGCCTACAATCACCAGCCGTGAGACCCTAAGCAAGGCTATTAGTTTCTTCATACCTTAGTTTCTCTTCTGAAAAGTAAAGGGGCTGCACCTGATCCATGTTTTACAAACAGCAAGTCACAACCTGTTCGAAAACCTTAAAATAAATATAATGTGTTTCCATCAGCATTTTCTAAAATTTAAAAGGAAAAGAGCAAAAATAAAAGTCAAATGTCATAGTAAATATTAAGGATAGATGTTGTCCTGTTAAACTTTTTTGTTTTATATGTATGTGTGTAAGTAAAACACATTTCTTAACTATGGCTCATGGTTTTGAAAAAAAAAAAGCTTGAAAGCCACAGCTCCCCAGATAATCTGAAGGTCCCTCTATTTATAAATTATATGATTTTATTCTGGGCCTTTACCATTTCATGCATAGATTATTTCAATAGCCTTCAAACTCTTCTGTCTGTCTAGAGTCTCTTCCCCTTCCAATCCATCACGTACATACTGCGAAGCCGCTCTTAAGGAGTTCTTCCCACGTGTAATTCCCTGGCTCGAAACCCTTAAATTATTTCCCTCTGCAAGCAAGTCCCTGTACTTAGTTTAGAATCAAAAGTTCTCCCCCATCTGGGTCCACTCTATCTATATAATCTAATCCTCCTCTTTCCTATATGAATTCTGGGTTCCATCAAATGTGTCTGTCATCTCCTAAACATCCCTTCCAAATTGCTGCCCATAAAACTTGGCCCGCCCATTTTCCCAACTAGGAATACTTTCCCCCCTTACTCCATGTATCCTAAGTTTATTTTTCCAGATAAACTCATTTTTGCAAGTTAAAAAAAAATCTTGGTATTTTGATCAGGATTATTTTGATGAAGGTTAAATTAATATAAATAGAACAGAAAGCTTTAACATATTGACTCTCCTTACCTACAAACAATATATGTCTTTGTAGTTTTTGAAGACCTCTTTTATAGGTATTTTCTTAAAATTTTCCTCATATATGCTCTAGGAACTATCTTGCATTTGGTAAGCATTTAATAAATACTTGTTAATGACAACTTTATTGTTTTTACTGATGAATTTGCACCTAATTTGGATGGGAAGGAGCAAATTGCTCATTTTAATGTATTCAAACTCATAGTTAAAGTTAAAAAAAAAACTTTGAAGTAAAAATGATTGGTTGAAACAACTTACAAATAAATTAAAAATTGGAAAGAAACTTGATGTAGAAACCTGAGAATTTTTGCTACTCCCTGCTAGTGCTTAAAAAAAATGGGAGTCAGGTGGCTCGGTTGTTAGGTGTCTGCCTTCGGCTCAGGGCATGATCCCAGGGTCCTGCTCAGCGGGGAGCCTGCTTCTCCCTCTCCCACTCCCCCTGCTTGTGTTCCCTCTCTCGCTGCCTCTCTCTCTCAAATAAATAAATAAGATCTTTAAAAAAAAAAAAAGGGAGTCAGAAGAGCTTGGTAAGGACAATCAGAAATCGAAGAAACTTGACTTTCTTGATAATACCACTGCCTTGTTCTTCACCAGAAGGTTTATTATTTGCTATTCTGATTTCCTTTTCTTTCTATACATTTAAAATATTTATTAGATCTATTTGTCTCCTCTTCTGTGCTCCTTAATACTCACCACTAAATGGAAGGTGGACTTCTCTGATGTGTTGGGGGTAAGTTTTACAGTCTTAAAGATAGATGAGATGCCCTTGGGGTAGACAATCATAATGAAGGGGGCGGGGCTTGGAGTCGTCTCTCAACAAGTAGTATAACTTTTACACACTTGGGTCAGGAGAAGTTTGGAATTGAAAGTACGACTAAAGATGGAAGCCCAGACATTACACTTGTTATGGACAAAGGCTAGTTGAACGACTCTTTGGGAGCCTTAATTCAATTTGGAGTAAGACTAAGACCACTTTTCTTTTTCTAGCTTCCCTTGGGACTGTGATCCACCACCCTTTATTATAAAAAAGAAAAAAGATGATGACATCATCGCAGGAGTCCATACCCAGGAAGATCATCCTGGAGGACTTTTTGACTTTTGAATCTTGTGGTTGTAAAATCCATTATCATCTGATTGCATAAAAATAACACATGAATGTTATAGACCATAAAGCTTCGAAGTGTGGTTGTAAATTATATAAACATATCTGTACATATACATATTCATGTTGTGATGCGTTCAAATGATGAAAAATATTCTTTGCTTCATCGCTGCAGTGAGTCTCCTTTCTAAAATATGTTCTAGAGACATTGGCAGTGTCCTCTCTCTTTGCAAATGACTAATGCGAGAAGGTAACTTTGGAAATTACATTGCGATGTAATCATCCATATTGCGTATTGTGGATAAAATTGATTAGAATAATATCGAAATTCCCCCAAGGGACTCTACAATTATAAGTCAAGTCCCAAATGGAAAAGGTTTTTTGAAAAGTTGGCAGATGTCTTAATGAAAATGAAGCATTGCAGTAATATATTAGGGCAATTTGTTCATTATTGACAAGCAAATCACTAAACTATATAAATTACTGGATTAGACAGGCAGAATTACTTTTCTTTCAGCGAATGGTTAATCAAATATTACTTTTAAATGCTCATTTGTTTAAGTTTTTGATATGCATATTAGCAGACAAATGATTGCCCTTTACTTAGAGCTCTGAGTTGGATTTAGATGCTGAAAATCCAAATATTTGAATTAACATCTATTAGGAACAAAATTCAACTACAAAATTGAAGTCTACCACTCATGGTTTACAGTGGAATATATAAAAGCACCAAGATGTTGTATTTCCTCTTAATAAATTCATTTGCTTGGCATTTCTGTTTCCTTTTTTTTCCTGTTTTTCTTTTTAAACAGCCTTTCATGAAAAAACAACATGGAAATAAATCCTTGAGGAACAGACAGAGTTATTTAACAAGTGAGGTTATTACATATCTCCATTCCACATGCTGGCGGGGCTGTAAATAATTTGAAAGTTTGTTTCTGCATGTCTTTCCAAGGACTTGACCAAGCACAGAAGCTCCGTATATATCAGTAACTGGGGCAAATTTATTCTGATAGATATTTACTCCAAGAACAGGAGTCTTTCTGTTTCATATTGCACATGAATATTAAATAAACTACCTGCTGGCAACTACACAATATTTTAGTCTCTAATTTTAAAAGTACACTGTATTTTAATACCTCTTTTTAAACAGATATCAATTTTTATGGAGCAGTACATGAGGTGTTGATGGATAAATCACCCAAGCATGGTTAAAGAGAGCCTCATCTCCAGCTGGTACCAGATCCATTTAATTGTATCTTCTGACCTCACCTCACCTGAGCCCGCGTTAAAATCATAATACAGTTCAAGTGTAAAAATGATATACTGTTGGTTCGCCCTGTTTATAGAGGGGCAAACATACAGTTAAATGCACATGTTTAAAATTAGTGTAGTCATTTGAAAAGGTTGACTTAGATCAAACTGCCTCTCAGCGTTTTCTGTGCCCTTTTTTTTATTTAAATGATTAGGCCTCCATCACCAGATGAGAGAGGCTGTTCGGAAAGTTGTAGCCGCTTTTCCTGGACGCCCAGAAGATTGCTCCCCTCCATCGAACACGGAGCGCGTTCCAGCAGCATTTCGTATTGGAGCAGTGCATTTTCTCATGCGGTCAGCAGGCAATAGGACAGAAACTTTGGGGGCTTCTGAAGCCTTTACAAACACAGTATTTCCAGACGGCCTCAACACCAGCCCTGAGTGTGTCTCCATTCCCTTCCGGTGACGTGTTGTCTCGAAGTTAGTGGCGATTTCATTTGCATACGTTAGAGTCTCTAGGTTTTTTTCTGTTTTAAGAGCCAGAGGGGTTTTTGGTTGTTTTTTTTTTTAAATGCTGCTCCAGCCAGACCTATATTGATCTTAACAACGTTTCCAAAAGCTGAATTGAGAACATTGAAAAAGGTATGGCTTTTGAATTCAGATTCAAAGAAACCATCAGCTAATACTCATCACAAATAATGTTTATTGAGAGCTTCCGGTGAGCCAGACAGATTGGGTGGTGAGTCTCCACAGCATGCTATGTGCTGGGAGGCGTAGCTCCCCCTCTTCGAAGGAAAGACCTGTCTCTTTTATTCTCTATTAAATCTCCAGGGCAGGCAAGAGCTCCTGGGAGGAAGCCCAGTAAGAATGAATGAATGAATGAATGAATGAATGAATGAATGAATGAACGAACGATCTCACTGAATCTCTACAACCACCTTATGCAGTAGGAAATAACGTTTATCTCCATTTTACAAATGAGGAAACTGAAGTTCAGAGAAGCTAGGTAAATTGCCCAAGATCACTTCTATTTAGTAGAAGAGCCAGAATTTCAAGACATGTCTGCCTGATTCTGGAGTCCATGCTCTTAACCCCTAGGAGAACAGCTCAGTCACGGTGGTTCTCGAACTTTGCTATACAGCAGAACCTCCATGCAGGCCTGTTAAATCCCAGAATTCTACCTCCCCTGCCCTGCAGAGTTTCTGTTTCTGTAAGTCTAAGTAGATTTGCAGAATTTGCTTTCCTAAGAGTTTCCAGGTAAGATTGATGCTGCTGATCTTGGCACCACCAGTTTGAGAAGCACTAGCCCTGGGATTCAAGCTGAGTATTCCCAGTGAAATACATAAAATAAAAGCATGTTCAGATCTACTTTTATCTGTGATCATTATAACCCTTGGTTTTAACAAAATAAGCTCTATTTCTAAAATTTACAGTACAAGTCCTTTTCTGCGTCCATACCCCCATTTTCTCCATAGCTCACTGACAGCACGTATAGCTAGTTCTAAAGAATGAATACATTGACTATTTTAATTGATCTGATGGATGTGAGTCTCTTTCCTGATCTAATACTAATTTTTATCTTAGTAAATCTCTTTGAACTTACATAGTATTGGATGGACTGCAGAATGATCAAAACATAACCAACATTCTGAGGGAAGAAACTCAAGGTCAGAGAATAACAATTAATCTGTTACTCTGTCAAAAGAAAAAAAAATACTGTATTTAACTCTCCTGGAAACATTTTCTGCTTTTAATGTCATGGAAATACCTGTGGGGGTATTTGTTAGGTGCGGAATTGCAGATGTAGGATTTTGATCTTTATCGTCAAGTGTACCCAGGTCCGTGGGAGGACCAAAATAATTTGTTTCTTACCGTGTATTTTTCTTAAACCCTTTAGGTAAAGACAGGGTTAATTGTTAATTAATTTGTGAAAGATTTATTCTCTGATGTCAATTCTCTCTAGCATACACTATAAACCTCATCTCTTTCTCCTGGATTACTGAAGCATATCCGTATAGTTCTGCCATCTTGGAGACTGGCCTCTGCCATTCTGTCCACACAGTCCAGCCAGTTATTTTCTATGATACAGACCTGATGATGGAATCCCCTTGATCAATCGCTGTGTATTGCATCCTAACATTTTTAGGGTAAAATTCACACATGTGAATTCTGTCTTACAAGACCATCTATGATGTTTCTGCTCCCTACAGCTCTCGTCTCCTAACACTGCCTCCTGATATGAACCCTTCCAACCAGACTCACTAAGATGTGTCATCTGTTTTAGGCATGTGAGTCTTTTTTCTTCTATCTTGAATATTCCCTCCACAGTCTGCCTATCCACATATATACAGGCCCATAGACGCCTTTTATCTACACAATTTCTGTTCATTCTTCAAAATGTAGTATTCCAAGTGCCACTTTCTCCATGACCACCCCCGATTGCTTCTCTGATGTAGAAGTCTTGCTTCTTGCTTCCACAGCACCCTTGAATCTTTCTCCCACAGGACCTAACAATCTATATTCATATAAGTGGTTTACTTGTCTGTCTCCTCTTCTGGACTATTTCATAACACAAGTATTGAATCTTATACAACTGCAAACTCCCAGTGCTGGTAGAGTGCTGAGAGCCTTATAGAAATTCAAAAATTGTTTGGTAAATGAAGGAAAGAAAGAAGGAGGGAGAAGGAGGGAGAGAGAGAGAGAGAAAGAGAAACAAACACAAAGAGAAAGGAGGGGAAATGTGATTAAGAATCCCCATGTAGTTTTCAGCTAACTTGTATGTTTATTCTTTGCAAAAGTATATGATAAAGAGGAAAGAACCCTGGACATAAAATACCGCCTCAAGCAACTCTGAATAACCCTCTAGTCACTGCTCTGTAAAATGATAGGTTCCTTAAGGTACTTTCCAGTATTGAATTCTGTGATAAATCACATCAAAAGGAAAAGGAGAATAAATGAAAGATACCTTAAAACTAATAGAAGATAATATTTTTCCCTTGTTCACTTGTGACATTTAAAGTATTGAAAAGATTTCAACTCTACCGAATAGTCACCTCCTTTTTTAAATTTCATCAGAGTTTTATATAGTCTAAGTTCTAAGTAATTATGAGCCTAGGTAATCTAAGTAGTATGAGCTAATTTTGAGCATTACGTGAAGTATCACCTCCTAAACTAGTGATGGGGAGTTAAAGAAGAATCTCCAATCTTTGAGGCTGTATCAGGTTGATGGTTTTCAACTTTCAACCAGTGATATTTTTTTAAAAATTACTTATAACATATAAAAACCTTTAATCTATAAAACTGATTGAAGTGGTTTTGTGTTCACAGATTGAAGTGGTGGGCAGAGACAGGTAGTCTGGACTTCTGAGTACTGATATTGTCACCCCCGAATGCCATTCCTGAGACCCCTCCACTGGGGTGCTGAGGGCTTCTTGGGACACAGTTTGAAAACCGTGTGTCTAACCCAAGACCTCGAAAAAAGGAAAATGAGATGCAGTTATTCACACAACATCTTGGCAAATTAGTGGTAGTGCTGGAACCAAAATATAGGTCCTGTTTTGTTTTGTGTTTTTAAGTAGGTTCCATGCCCAGCGTGGAGCCCAACATGAGGCTTGAACTCACGACCCTGAGATCAAGACCTGAGCTGAGATCAAGAGTCAGATGCTCAATTGACTGGGCCCACCCAAGCCCTCAAGATGTTGTTTTTTATACCAGTATCTATACTATGGCATCCGGGTATGTTCTTAGCAGTCTGCCTAATAGTACAAGACTTTTAAAACTGCATAGGAGAACACTGCTCACTTTCTATTCTTCCCATCCTCCATCCACACATCACTCCACAAATGTGTGCAAAGTATGTGCGGACAGTGTGTATGGGCTCTTTATAGAGGTGATTTCTGGTTCTTGGGTCTTCCGGATTTGGGCCCTATGTAGCAGGTTTTCGTTTCCAAGGAATTTTATAAATGATTCACTAATAATCGTAAATGTCTACATTATGCCTCAGAGATGACTCCAGCTCCTGTCACCTTTGTGGCTGCGAGCAGGCTGTACAGTGGGATTCCTGGAACACAAGAAGCAGAACTAGAAGTGAAGTAAGCATTCTGTGTGGAAAGGTCTCTTTTTCTCTATTGCGTTTGAACAAAGACTTCAAAGGAACTGGCAGGTGGTGAATAACTCCTTGACCAGCGAGGTAAAGGACAAGTCCTAGGTCCCTTTTTAAAGTGCTTATGTCTTTCCAAAAATACGTCCACCTTACATTTCTTTAAAATATTATATTATGACGTCAACTTCATTGTATTTCCAGATTGTGCCTTTCTCCTCCCATTGATTAGGTAAATCTAACAATATAAGCAAATTCCTGTCTACTGTAATTGTTCATAATGCTGGAAAAAGATGAAGATAGTATCACAAATATTCAGGGATCATCGTAGAGAAATTGGGCAAATGCCCAATATGCTATGGTTAATCTTCATATTTGTCAAGCTCAAGAATGAGCAAAGACTTCTGGAAGTTCTGAAAAGTCTTCATAATGATAGGATTGGATCATGCCTAATGCATTTTGTGGAAGCTGCTAGTCCTTGTGAGTATGTGTTAATAAAGACATAGACAACATGTGAGTATATAGGACATGCCGGGCAGGTCCTGAGTGCTTTCACATCTTTAATTATTCTTCAAAAAATTCTATGATTTAAGTACTATTACTATTCTACCTTTAAGAAAGAAGAATATGACGGAGAGAGTGAATATAACTTTCCCCGTATTGTATAATAATGGAGTATATGAACCAAGGCACTCAGAGGCCTATGTCAACATTGTTAAACACTATGTTACACTGCTCTTACTGCTGACATTGGGTAGAATCTCCACAGAAGGATGACAGGTTGATAAAAGCCCTCTGAGAAACTTCATCCCCCAAAACAACACTCTCGCCTGAGTGCCAACCCACTGACTTTATGTGACGGTAACTGTAGGGCCCTAATGACCCAACAATCATCCATAGACCAACCACTGAGATGAATTTTTAGAGAAATCCTTCTAGAAGAACTTCTTCTCTTCTCTTGAACTTTTAAAACTGATTTGGTCCTGAGATAGATTGATGACTTATCCTCCCTATTGTAATTTCTAAGAAAGCAAGGACAGTGTCTTATTTATAATTCTAACCTCTGCTTTATCATGGACCATACCTTAGAGATATTGGAAGAACTATCTTGTCTCATTATCCTCCACTAAGTTTTCCAGTAGATTCAAGGAATGCTACTTTTCCTGGCCAGATAGTATGCTTGTTAAATGTTTAACAGTCTGCTCTTTGGAGGATTTTTTTTTAAGCCCTGCTTAGTAGCATTTACCAATTCTCATGGTGTAAATACTATTATCATTAACAATTCCAAGTAATTAATTAACATGATGTTGCTGAATTCAGAGTTGGGAAGAGATGCTACCAACGGACTCTCACCAGCTGCCAACCAGTATGAAGACTCCCGCACATCACTGATTTGGTCATTAAAAAAATATGTAAGTCCCATTCAAGAGAGTGGAGAAAAGATAAATAAGGGAAGATATGAGTAAATATTGACCTAAGGGTTTCTGGTTAACATCCTGCAGTCCCATAAATTTTCACAAACCACCCAAAGTTCGGTTAGCTGTTCCTTCTGTTACCCTTTCAAAACATCTGTGAAGAGTCCTAGAATTGTTAATCTCCTTCTCTTTTCACTTGTCCAGCTTCCCTAGTCCACTGTAAATAATTTGAGGGATTATTTTATCTCCTGAGTCTGGTCAAAAGAAAATACAAATTTATAAAAACAAAAAATTAATATACATATATATATATACACACACACACATACATGAATATATATATTCAGTCTCTTTCTCTCAATTATATATATTGCTAAATATATATATATTTATTGCTAAATATATTATATTTATTGCTAAATATATATATTCAAGCTAAACACTTGAAAAATATTGTTGTAGCACAGAAATTGTACCTATTTTTTTTTTTTAATTAGCATCTAGAGGTCATGAGTACCTACCTAAATTTTGGCCTTAATGCAGAATTTGCGCACTTTGTTGATTTATGCCTAATCCATAGCATTACCCTTTAACATAGCTATTTGTAGTTGGTGATTAAGTTCTGTGGACTTGTGATTAAGGAGTAATTAATTTTCCATACTTAACACTAATGAAATTTCATGTGAAATGAAAAGTAACTACCGAATTAGCATGTGCATCTACTTAGCGGCTTGTCTGCATTGTACAACAAACGGAAACAAAGTACTTCAAGTCCACCCTAGCCAAAGGCTTGAGAAGGGTGTGTAAAGAGCTAGAGAAAGAAACACAGGCAGGCAGACGGACAAATAAGCAGAGAAGGCTAACTTAAATTATTATAAATGTATTTACAGGGATAGTTTATCAGTTTTATTGCAGATATACTGGATAATAGAAAAAAATTGAATAATTTATCCAGCAATTTTCACATAAGCAATATTATTAAAATGAAGACATGAAGGAAGAGGTTATAGAGGAGAATATATATCGGCCATGAATAAATGCATTAGGCAGCAGGCATGGTGAATGTTTCAGTAGGTTTGGACTAGGTTTTAAAAAAAAAGAAAAAAGTACTCAATTTCTATGAAGTCTTAAATATCTGCCGGGTGAAAGATTTGCCTAGAGTGGGAAGGTTTATCCCCATCTTTTTACTGCTAGTAGTGTTTCCAAAGACTAAAAGCTAGTCTTTGTCATACTGCCGTTCTGGAAAACAGAAAGCAGAGCGCAGCCAAGGAGGTGGCAATCAGGAATGAGAAACGAAGAGGAAGAAACAGCGCTAGCAAGCCGAATAACCGTGCGCTGGGACGATTGCGCTGAAGTCCAAAGTTCCTTGTGATATTTTGCACTTTTAGGGAAAAAAACAACACCTCGTGTTCTTTTCTTTTTCTTTATAATTACCCCATTTCCTCCTAAACATCTATAACTTTGTAAGTGCCATTGTTATTTTATATTCCTGTAAAATATTAATTTAAAAACACATACTGACCTTTAACTACAGGAAAACAACAACACAACGTACCCTCACCAATTTTGAAGGAATGAACCTAGACACTAGCAAGGGAGATAGGGTTTCTGCGGGAGAGCCACGGCACATTCAGGTAGAAAATCCTGGTAAATCGATGTTTGGTTTTTTTATTAAAAAGTAAAATGGGATGGACTTAACCATACAGGGTTTAAAACTAAAGAAAAAGATGGCCTCTTCCACTTAATATTTTGGACAAGAAGGGCGTTTTTGAGTATGAAATCATCAACTTCGGCACAATACTCTGAGTTGCAGGTCAGTGCCCCGCGTGACAAATACGGTGATGCAGTGAGCACCCCTGCAACCGCCTTCAGAAGAAAGCAGACATTTTCTTCTTGAGTTGGTGCATGTCGATGCTGCGTGTGCCTGTGCGCATGCGTATACCTGGGTCATTATATTCTCCGTGCTCTTGGATGAACGCAGAGATATGGACAGTGCATGTGTCTTCGGTTTTAGCAGGTATTTCTGGACAATATTGCCTCTGCTATTTAGATTTCTTGGCTATCCATCTTTCTGCTTGAGTGAAGTTTCCGGATACTAAGTATTTGTGGTTTTGAACTCCAAATTGCTTTTCTAAGAAGTTTGTTTAGATTTTTCTAAAATACCTTAAAATTCCTGCTTTCTTGAGCAGAGAGATAAAACTAATTGAGTCTTTCTGATTCTACCCATCAGTATCATTAACAGTTTGATTCTGTCATACAGGGATGCCCTCCAGGCCACTAAATGTATAGGGACCTTTGTCTCTACACTAAAGGGTCCCAACAGGCTGTGTTTTGAGTTGTTCACTGACAGGTCTGTCGTGATAATTAAGTCACCCAGTGCTAATACTCCCTTCATCATGATTTGTTTGTTCTCCTTTGTTGAGGCCTGGTACTGAATCATCACATGTATCAAAATGGCGTATATTTTTTAAAAATGCCAAGTGGAAGGCTTTTAGTATGTGAATTCTAATACCATCTCTTTGCCGTAGGTATGAACTCACTTTTAGTTACTTGTTTGTGATTAAAATAAATAAGGCATTTCCACTAGCTACATTTGAAAGAATGGGGTGTTGATGTAAGAAATCATGGGGTCCCTAACAATATAAAATAAAAATGAAGTTCCACGTGAATTTCTGACTCAAAGATAAAGAGTTGCTCAGAGTTCACTGGGTACCTTGTTGGTCTTTTTTTGTCAACCGACATGATGAGGATCAGTGAAAACAGCTCAGAGATTGCCCTTTAGGCCCTCTGTCTCCCTCTCTGTCTCTCTCACGTGCAAGCACACCACCCACCCACATACACACCTGTTGGGCAATGTCTGATAAGGAGGAATGTTCTTTTCATGCATCTTTTTTTTCTTTTTCTTTTAAGTAGTGATTTTTCTCAGTGGCCTGCCCAGGATTCCTTCTGCATTCCAGGCCACATGTACAATATGGAGCGAGAGATAAAATCATGACGGATGTTCTAAGTAAACTGAAGCTGCTGACCCTTCTACCATTGTTTCCTCCAGCTACAGTTGCACGACAGAGAAAGATGAAAATCCACCATGCATCAAATGCCTTTTAGGTCATGGAAATCTGAATGCAATTGTAAGTATTTTTCCTTCATTTCTTTAGTTGAAATCCAACTTAAATCAGAAACACCGATACAAAGTTATTTAAGGATAGACTGACTCTCTTGAGAGCCAAAGGGGGAACTAGAAATAATAATGGAGTGTATTCTGGACAGAGGTGGCGAGGTCACACTTCTCAGTAACGCATGTACTGTGCATCGAGGCACAGACTCTCGCTGCCCACCATGAAGACGTGCTTAGTAAGACAGTGTAGACGTTCGTGTTGCTGCAGTGTATGATTTAAGTGTGGCAGTGAAATTGGAGAACCAGAATTGAAAATGTGATATTGTATGTCAACCCATGTATCATCATTTCGTATATTTTTAAAATCTTATTATTTATTCACCCGATATATGTGTTATCCTATCTGATGAGATTATTTTTAAAAGATTAGCCTTAAAAAAGTAAGCCTATTTCAATACATTTTCAACAAGTGGTCTTCGAAAAGAGATTTCAGTCCCTAATGGTGGCTATATGCTCAGTACTTATATGGATTGTTTTGTTCTCCATGCCTTTAATTTCCACCTCAGGGTAGCATTAAAGTATGTTTACCAAATGACTATTGAAAAAGTACTCTTGATTAACAAACATGTGTCAAGTCTCAATGGGTAAGAAGTTCTTATTAGAAATTAGAATGATACTTTATTGCTTTTAAAAATGTATGGCTGGGATGGATGCAGGTTTCATGATACATGAATCAGACTGATTCTCAGCCTAGAGAAGGATTCTTGAATCAGCTGGAATTCTGTGGGGAAGAGAGCACACTCCAGGGATGGGATGGAGAAGCTGCTGGGAGCCCAGGGGCCGCATATTTACTGACCTGGTTACTGTGAGATAAACTCCTAACACTGTAGCCTGGCATTCAAGGGCCTCCCCGCAAACCTTCTCTTCAAGCTTTATGTCCCAGACTATCAACCTTAATTGACTTCTCACTCTAGCTAACTTGATAAATTCACTGTCCCCTACAAAATCTTCTTTTATTTCTCATTTATCTTGGGTGGGTTTCCTGCAGAATGGACTGTGAGACTGGGATCAACATATAGGAATTTTAAGGGAAAGTGCTCTGGGGAACACTTGTAAGGCAGTGATCGGAGGACCGGGCAGAGGAAGAAGTAGGTGAAGAAGTGGGTGATCTGGTTGCCACAGAGACCTCAACCAAACCCTCGGGGAGCTCTGGAGTGGGGCTGGCCTGCAGAGCTGTCTCACCTTGAATAGAGGAGACTGGCCTTTGTACTTTCACATGAACCAATCACTGGATACAGGTTGCCCCTTGAAAGGGGCTATAACCTTGGGTGACACAGGTCCCTTGAACTGAGGGCAAGTCCCGGACCAAAGACTCAGCTATGAATTTCAGCAGCCAACACTCCCAGCAGCTGAGGAAATGAGCCCCTGGGTCCTGAGCAGGGATAAGGCTGGCACCTCAATTTTCATGATACCATTCTTTTACTTGGCAAGCTGCTTTGATCTTCCCTTTCCTTCTCTGCTGTAGAATTCTAATTATCCTCGCAGCAAAAATCAAGTGCCACCTGTTACTCCTTTTCTGGTGTGACCACCCTAGGTCAGAGAAAGTTCCCCACCCCCCAATTCCTTTATTTTGTCAGGGTAGTTCAGTGCCCACCTGAGCCAAAAAGCACAGTAGAGGCGGAGGAGACACAACCTCACCCCACTTAGGCGATATGATCTTTGCATGGCTTAATACGCCTGAGGGTTTTCTTCTGGATCAAAGAAGTAAGGAGACCTGGCACCTGAGACACAGAAATATGTAAAAAATCATAAATCATAAAGGCAATAGCATCGAGTCTGATTTCATGTGGTCCCAGAAACCCCTCACCTTCACAGCAGTTAGAACCGGATTATTTAAGGAGATATTTTCGAGAGTGGTCTCTTGAAACTCAGGACTCAAGGAGAGCCACGTCTCAGGCTGATGTGGCTCTGAATGACACAAGTTAGGGACTGTGTCTTCTCCCCGCCTATTCTGCATCCCACTGTATAGCCCTTACACTCCAAGAAGGAGCAGTTGGTGGCATTCAAAAGTTGAGTAATCTCACCAAGGGCACCAGCAGCCACTGAAGAGGTGAGACTATTGTTCCAGAGTCTTGCAGGCTCCATGAGGAAGCTAGAGCAGAAAACATGAATGGACAGTTCACGAGCATGTTTGGGTGACTCTCTGGGGGCCTTCATGTGGGGAAGAGATGGTTGAGTTTATGGGGGAGGGGTAGGAAGGAGTGGAGTCGCCGAGTTAATGGGATCCATGCATAGATTTTAGTGTGAGCTGAAAACCTGAGGTTTTCAGGTTCCCTTAGAAGTTATCACGTAATGCCTTAGGGACTTTAACTATTCAAGCCTGTATCTTCTCTCCCTAACTGAATTATAATATCCCTGCAGGTAAGAACCATGTCTTTCCTTCACAAATGTTTGGTGATTAATTCCTAGATTGATGACTGTAGGTCGCTTAGGGTCCTGATGGACATTATTTATTATTTACCCCATTCTTCTCGACAGATGTGGACTTAGTAAATAAACAATTGTACAGAACAAACAATTGTACAGAAGTGTTTTCTCAACATCAGCGATTAGCATCTTTTTTCACCAGCTTTTCTCCCCCTAAGATCAGAGTCCCTGTGTCCATATTCGTCTTTGTTCCAAATGTTTCACATTCCTGTTTTCACCTCTCCACAATGCTGATGATTTTTTCATGAAGGTACGGCCCCTCCCCCCAATAAAACTTACATGGCGTAGAGGATCACTGAGTTCTCAGATGCTAGTGATAGTAACCCAATTTAAGGGTGTTTAATAGGTTTGCACCATAAAGGAAGTCAGTTAGGATAGGCCCTAACCTATGCAACCTTTTAATCTTCTTGCCTTATGCTCTTGGATTTTGGGTTTTTTTCTCCTGCATCATTTGGCAGTAAAACTGAATACTGATAATACCGCATTAGCTGGTGCAGTCCCAAATATTTGCAGACAGTTAACTATGAGGGTCAGGTTAACAACCAATTAGTCTGAAAGGATTTGGGGGACTACCCATGGGATTGTTGGTTGGTTGGTTATTTCACTGTATTTTCTTGCTCTCTTTCCCAAACATAGAAAATTCTCACTATACAAAGTCTGCTCTATGCTAAACTTCACAAATGACCTCCAACATACATACTTTGTTCAAGATGTGGGACTCATTTCCTGAATTTTAACTGGGCCAAAGAGACATATGTGTATGCATATCCATGATATTCTCATAAATACATAATATGTTACATATACAAATGTTTTATACTTTTTTCATAATGAACAATATGTAGACAAACACAGAGACCAAGACAAGCGCAAACATAAATAGGAGATGGTTCTAAATCATATTTAGGCAGAAAGAAGCAAACAATGCTCTTAGGGGTCAGTACCTCGCTTAATAACAGGACCTCTGGGCCAGGAACTTTTCCTGTAAACTTAAAGGAGGGTTTTGACTGGACAAGCCAGGTTATTATACCACCTTTTTCATGTTCTATGAAGATAAAGGCTTAGGAATGGAAATGAGAGCAAGAAATCTCCTTTTTTAAATTAACAGCACTGTCTTGCATAAGCTTGAAACGCTCCCTGAACCACCAAAGGACAGTGAGCATTATGAAACCATCTTATGAAGGAATATCTATTTCCTAAGACCCAGAAAGCATCTTGATAGTTGGTTATCCTCTAGCTGAATTCCTTATCTGACCCAAGTCTTCACTCTGCAAAGCTTTTGTTCAGGCATTTCTTTCCTACTACTACTTACAAAAATTGAGAAGGTCAAAGTGCAAGTGGTAATTGCTTTTGGCACTTTAGAAAATGGTTTTCTTTTCATACTTACCATTTTCTCTAAAGCCTTCTTCTGCTGAATCTTTATCAATTGTGCTTCACACCGTAGATCGCCACATTTGGGGGGCCCCTCTGACTGCTAAGTCCCTTTCTGCTATCAGGGAGTTTAAAACCTGGGGAACTAGCCCAGTGCAAATGTATTTTCCATGCTGTATTCTTGTGAGGAAAAAAAAAATGAGCGAAAAACATGGTTCTCTTTCTGCATTTAGGGCACAGTCATAGAACAGCTGAGATTTGGGGAGGAGTTCACACAGCAGAGGCAAGATATTTAGGGAAAGACTTAAATGGGGAAAGAACTTTAATACTGCGTTCCTCTATTTAAGATCACTATGAAATAAGGAGAAAAGACCATATAAGTGGTCCGCCTTTTCAAACGTATGCATCATTCTATTTAGATGTCGCATTGCCATCCTACTCATATTCCCATATGCCAGAACCACTGCCTGATTTCGCCCTTCAGGATTTATAGTGACTTGATTTTTCTTCCTCCCTTCGTTATCAATACAGACCTTGGATTGCATTGATCTCTGCTCACCTTTCTTTCTTCCGTAGCTCCGTTGAGCCGTTCGCTCCTATCCACTACACCTACTTCCCAGACAACCGAGAGAGAGGTTTTCGGAGTGAAATAGTTAGACCTGCCTCCTGATTTCCTTCAGTCCCATCATCATTACTTTGAGCCCTTATCTATATAGATGGATTAAGAATCTTTCTCCAGGGGCGCCTGGGTGGCTCAGTCATCAAGCGTCTGCCTTCGGCTCAGGACGTGATCCCAGGGTCTTGGGATTGAGCCCCGCATCGGGCTCCCTGCTCCACTGGGAGCCTGCTTCTTCCTCTCCCACTCCCCCTGCTTGTGTTCCCTCTCTCGCTGGCTGTCTCCGTCTCTGTCAAATAAATAAAAAAAATCTTAAAAAAAAAAAATCTTTCTCCATTCTCTCCACATCCTTTGTGACAGCAAATAACTGTTCGTTATAATATGATCATGTAATTATACCTCAGAGCTTTATTCCGTGAGCATCGAATTCAACAGTAAACATAAGCCATATTTCACAAAACTGACCCAAGTTTTTAGAATTGATGGGAAAGAAATTCTGAAGGTATTCCTAATCCATCAATCTTAGGGGAAAAATACGTTTCAATTTGGATTCACTAATTTGCCAAAGTGAGTCGTGTTTCCCAGTAGCAATAGGAAGAAATAGAGTGATACTTTCATGCGTATAGCCCTTTTATCCCAAGATCATAAATACACTGCCACCGTTAATTAATGAAGTGTTCCAGCCTTACCACTGAAGCAGGTGAGTTTCCTGTCTCCAGCCGAGGCCAGCGCTCAGAGGAAGGCTGAGGCTGCCATAATGCGGCTAATTAGGCACCGCTACATCGCTGGGGAAAATTTCTGATCCCAGCTGGAAACCAACTTGTGCCCTGAAGAAATGGGACTTGATAGCCCTTCAAGTTTTCCTCCTAACCTCTGCCCCTGCTGTTGATATTCTTAATCATATCAATATCTAGACCTCTTTGGTCTATTACAGAGCTGTTGGTCCACAGGGCATCCAGGGTCTAAAAGAAATCACAGAGAAAAAGCACAGTGCATTCAAACAAACAAACAAACAGACCCTTAGTCTCCATTTTTAGCGGAACCTCTGTCTGTGGCAAGCACGCGTATGTGACTGGTGTTGTGATCACCCCTCACAGGCAGGACGGACTCGCGCTCCCAAGAGTTGGTTGGGATGTTGAGGCTGATGATGCCGTCCACCCACTAACAGGCGACACGGGGGAAAGTAGGGCCGGCTCCCGGGCTAGCCTGAAAATGGAGCAAGGGAGCAGAGAGAGGAGTTGGCCCTCGGGTTTTATTCAATTGGTTAAGGAGTAAGGCTGAGGGAGGGTCCTGCGTGTACTGGCTGGGGCTGGTGTGATTGGAACGTCCCTCCAGTGCCAAAGCGGAAGCTGAGAGAGCTTTCTTATGGCCTGTCCAGAGATGGGGTAGAAGGGCGAGAGGGAGAGGTGGGGATTGAAGGCTGTTGGCAGTCAAACATCAGAAACTCAGTCACCATGTCACAATCAACGTTCTCCATAAAGTTTCAGCTCATACAAAGACGTTGCACATATAACCTTCTATGAAAGAATTACACGTTTGGGGAGCAGTTTGGGAGATAAAACAGAAATAAGTAATTCAACATACTTAAGACTTGACTGGGCTGTTATAAGCCCAGAATATAAGAGCTGGTAGGAACTGTGGTACCAAGAAATAAAAGAGTCCTCTTTTAATAAATGGTAATGAAATGTAGTTAAGCTCCTAGCCTTCCTGGCCTTCTTATTTGGCCCTTATCCTAAGAACACGAATGCTATTTAAAATATCACCGTATTACTTTTATACATCCCTGGGAGTTCAAGGACAAGGATTGTTTATAACCACTTAACAATCGTGGAAGTGGTGGCAAATAAGGAAGCTAGCCTAGGATCACACAGTCAGTATCACGGTTTGTAATTTAGCTTATTCCACCAAAGCAAAATGCCCTTCCCACTCTCATCTGCTGTAATTTCAAGAATCATACATGCATGATTTTTCTTTCTCTCCCAACTTTCTAAAAATCATATTGTCCGATCTGTATTTGGTCTAGTAATTTAATTTAATGTGGAATTTAGCCAGGCCATTTTTTAAAATTTTTGGGTGTGTATTTATTTGAGACAGAAAGAGAGAAAAAGAGAGAGAGCGAACATGGGGGGAGGGCAGAGGGAGAGGGAGAAACAGACTCCCCGCTGAGCAGGGAGCCTGATGCAGGGCTCAAATCAGGGCTCCATCCCAGGACCCTGGGATAAAGACCCGAGCTGAAGGCAGACGTTTAATCGACTGAGCCACCCAGGGGCCCCTAGCCATGCCATCTTAAAAGATTACATTTATATCAAGAAACTCTTGAAAAGAATGTTCAAATAAATGAAATACTCCCAGCAGCCATTTCACGAGCAAGACGAATTTCTCAGTATTCTAAATTTTCTGTTGTTTTCTCATGCTATAACAGGAATTCTGATGTTATTTCTAGGCTCTAGAGGAAAGTAAATAACAAGCAACATTTCTCCCCGGGTTTAATGCATTCACTCTTGGTACTCGTCTTTGGTTTCACTGGTTGGTGCAAAATAGTATTTCCCATTGTTCGAGTGCCTATGTTTCTCCCCGCTCCTGTAACACAAACTGCTCTCCAGAAATGATCTGGGAGTTGCTAAACATAGATTGTTTTTTCCTTTTGTCATTATATATGTAAGGTGATTTACTCCCCTATTTTACTCCCCTATTCCCTCAACAAACATTTATTAAGCAACATTATATTGGGGCTCTGGCAAAGCTAGACATCTCGTTCCTGCCCTCGTCCAGTACAGCTTAGGGGCGAGGATGAGCATTCATTCTTCATGAAAGGTAGATAGCTTTCGTGAGCTCGCAAATGTCTCAGAGCTCCTGGGTGGAAGAGCCGGTGTGCTGACGTATGCCTCTGACTCGGACTCCTGTACCCTTCACCATATCCTCCTGAGTAGCAAGGAGATGTTTCTAAGTTTAAATCCATTCAATTCATGGAGGGGCTGTTAATTTTACAAATGGAATTGAATATTGGCCAGCAGGCCTTACCTAAATCAAAGCCATTGCATTCCACAGAGGCTGTCCCTCTTCTGTGCCTTTAGAAGGCTTGGAGTTATTAATTTATTTTTCTGAATGTTTGTGTCATCCCTTTACCATATTTCTTTAGGCTGTAAAAAGCCTCAGCATAGGTTTGTCTGTTGCTAAGGGCAAGGAACACAGACGTTGGCTCTAGGCATAGTTATAATTTTTTTTTTTTCCAGGAAGAAAAGTAGCCATGAGAAAGCCAGTTTCCTAAGGAGAATGTGTTGGCATTTGCTGCTGTTGTTGTGGTCGTGGTTGTTCTCTCATGAATGATCATAGCGCCCAATTAGGATTATTGTTTGGACATCTTTAAAAAGAAGGATATTGAAATACACAGATCTCATCTAAATTCCTAGGATCCCAAACAGAATTCATTCCAAGGCTGACCATTTGCAGATTATCTTAATATGTATATTCACGCAGTCACTGATTGGCAGACGCCAGTGGGGTGGCTGTTTACGTGGCATATACTAGGTAACGCCACAGAAGGACGAGGCCCAGGACTCTGTCTTAGAAAATGTTCAAGAAGGCGCTACACCCCATAATGTTCATTCGGCATAACAGCAACTTTGCAAAAAGGGTCCACCAAGAAACGAATGTGCATTTTCTTTCTTCGTGTTTTCCTAGGGAAATGGCCCAATGTTAGATCCATTTTTGTCTTTGTTAAGCCAATTCCAGAGGGAGGTTTTAAAAAATAAATGGCTACAGAAGTGTATTTTCATTTGTTACACTCTGCTGAAAAGGCATCGGGCACAGCATGTTTTGACTTTCTTAAATGTGCTCAGGATTTGAATGGCTGGACATTGTTGTGATGTCTTAAACTCTCACCAACCTGTCAGAAAGGGGTGGACTAGGTAGTCAAAATATAAAACACACAAAACATTTCAAAGTAGAGTGAGACAGTCTTAAGCTGTTTTTTAACAATCTGTACTGTGCATTTAACTCCTGATGCCTCATTTTGGGGAGAAGAAAAGTTCACATACAATGGGGAATGACGCAACATGAAATTATTTGCATGAAAATAAGGACTACCAGAGAGAGGAAACTGATGTTTGAGACTGAAACTCACAGTCCTATTTAGAAGCGAGGATAGATCTCTTCCGGAGAAACCCTTTACCCATGGTCCACATTCTCCTTGATATTTCTCGTGGTTTTTCCCACCATTCAAATATGGAAGTCATTTTTAAAATGAAAGGAAGTCAAAATGATTTTCCCCAAATATATGGTAGCTGACAGTAGGTACACTTTCATTTACTAATTCATTTATTTACACCAAAATGTGAGTGGGTACAATTTTTAAATTCCACCAACTGCTAAACTGACTTTCTGATTTTTCTTTAAAGATGAAGCTATGGGGGCAGCTGGATGGTGCAGCCGGTTAAGCATCTGACTCTGGATTTCAGCTCAGGTCATGATCTCAGGGTCATGAGATGGAGCCCCCTGTCGGGCTCTGCACTCAGTGTGGAGTCTCCTTGAGATACTGTCTCCCTCTCCCTCTGCCATCCGCTCATGCTCTGTTTCCCTCAAATAAGTAAGTAAATAAATAAATAAATAAATAAATAAATAAATAAATCTTTAAGAAAATTTTAAAAAATAAAGATTTAGCTTCGCATCCAAAAAAACTTATGTTTTCCTATGGATAATAATTAAGACTCACTTCCTCTATAGTTAAATATCAGCTGTCTAACTCAATGTCTTTGCATAGGAAGGTTCAGCTTCAGCATTTTTCTACTCATTCGGCATTTATAGGAACAATATTCATTTTTACAAATGCTGAGAGAAGTAAAGCTAAAGCCTTAAATTGTTAATATTGACCAAAAATGTACACAGCTGCAGCATATGCCCCTTGCCATTCACAAAACATATGCTAATTGGAAGTAAATATCATCCATCCATGACTAGACTTGCAAACTCAGAACTGTTTTATCAATAACAAAGTGGGCCTTCTTTCGTTATCCGATAGCAGGAAGAAGAAAAATCACCAGTGGCTCTGTGAATGCATCAATTGGTTACCCTATCATGTATTTTATTTAAACAGAAGTTATGTTTTTAACGTTCTCATAAAACCAATGAGAAGAAATACAGGTAAGAAATGAAGAAAGAACCTTAGATACAACTTCTCAACAAATTTCATGTCCACTAAGGAAAACATGTATTTAAATAACAAAAATCGTATTTATCCATTGTAATTATTTAGGGATTCCCAAGTTTACTGAGTTGGTTTGTCAAGTAAAAGTGATGTTTCTCAATATTCAGATTTCTTTCTTTTTTTTTTTTTAACTGAGGTACTGAAGCTTGAAGAAGTCAACTGACCTAAAAAAAAAAAAAATTGTTCCGAGTTTCTGGTATCTTAACATTATATATATGGCCAGCTGTGGCCCAAGCTGAATGTTCTCATGACTATACCTAAGAATAAGACTTTCTGGTCTAACGGTACTCTCCTTTAGTGCTTCTTTCCTCACATCTGGTCGCCAAAGAGTCGTTCCGTCACCCTGCAGCCTGCTAATGAGATCCCCCATTTAATTAATACCATAAGAATTTTAATTCTGACTGAATCAATTTAACGTGATGTGATTTTGTCAGCTCTATTCCCCAAGTAAAAAGTGAGCCTGATGCTTATTACATACATCATTTCACGGGCCCTGCATTCCCTGCTGACTTAAACAAATTCTAATTAAGACTAATTAAAGCATCATTTATGAAAGCGCTTGTGATAGCTATGCAAACATTCTGGGTGGGTATGCTTTGCATAATAATTATCCTAGTTAATATTAAGGCTAGGTCCTTGGCAATTAGGTCTTTGAAACAGAGTTATTCTGAATTTAGCCCTTTTCAGTGTGAGCAATTAATAAAAAAAAAAGTGCTAAATTTATGTAGTGGCTTCATTAACAAAATAAATTTAGAAGTAGTAGTATTGTTTGCATTTTTTAAGCTAAGCATAATTCTTAACCCAGGTGACAGTTATTAAAATAAAAGGATGCAATTCTTTGATCTGATACATTTATTATAGCCATCCAAGAAAAAAATTAACTTTATAAGTTGCAGTCAGATTTTTTTTCACAAACCCTACTAGTCTAAAGCATATTACTTGAATATGTAGATGTCTATAAGGAACATAGACATCCGAAGTAGTATTTTATCTTTTAAAAATAAGTTTTTAAAATAATGATTTAAAAATCTGATGTGCACTCAAGGCATTATACAAGCAGATGAAATTCTTCAATTTATAATTACTTGATAGGCCTAATATATAAGCAAATGCTTCCTTACACCTGCTGAGTTTAGTGAAATTAAAAATTCTTACAGCATTCATAGTTTGCTTTACCTTTGTTTTTAAAGTCTCTATTATACTGTCAGTATTCATTGTGCTGCAAAATTGAAATGGATTAGAATGTTGTAGAACTGCTTGCCTTTCAAACTCCTATATACTTTTTCTGGGAATTTATGGCAGGGTCAAGTGAAGTTGGAGGTTTCCAGAGGTGAATGAGAAAAAAGAAAGAAAATGTGACTCCTTTATTAAAATGGGTGAAAGAGATTGATAATAGATGGTACACACACACACACACACACACAAAAGACTAAAAAGCTTATTTTTCTTCCATCTTTACAAATACAGTGAATGTGAAATTCAGGGCAGGAAACTCAGAGGTAGGAAACTATTAAAATAAGCTGGGGGCATTAAACAGAATCAACTAGTTTATCCAGCACCAGTGACAAATAGTGCTCTCTTGTGTAAAGATAGTTCTGTCTTATATAAAGATAAAGTCTTATCTTTGAATACACATAGGTTGAGAATCACTGAAATTTAGAAAGAAATTCTGTATCTTAGTATTAGAGAGAATTTCTCCAAATTTCTATCAAATACACAGCCACAAATTTTAAAAGCGTATATTAAGCCCCCACAAGAGCAATACAGTGCCTTTATAAAGAGCAACAAATAACAAACTGAAGTGTCTCCAATGACTTTGTGCAACAAACCTGATAGTATAAAGTAATATACATACATCTAGTAAGCTTGATCACATTTTACACAAAATTGCTTTAAAAAAAATGTGACCTGATTCTACAACCCCAAGGGCGGTATGAAATGTCATGGCAGGCTGTGCCCAGGCAGTGGGTGATACAACCACTTCAGCCTCTTTATCAATTAACTGGGCGTAAAAGAGTAGGTTGGCTCATTAAATTGGTGAATGACACAAAGTGAGAGGGGTATCATTTTAACATCTTAAGAAAGGGTCCAACACTCTGTCTAATAGCATAAAACTTACTGCAAATACTTCCATAGCCTAACCTAGTGAAAAACAAACTGTATAACATGGAGGAATTAGACAGTTTCAAGGAGTTGTAGTTAATAAGAATTTGATCATGATCTATCAGTTTAGCAGATGTCCTAAGTCCAGAATGACCCTGTATGTATAAAGTCGATGTAGACAGAACTGTCATATATGAATCATGAAGCAACCCTTCCTTCAATCAAAGTAGAGTCAGTATAGCTAAAGATGGAGAAATGACCACTGAGGGAAAGCTATTTAGATCAAATGATTAGAATCAATTTAACAAAGAATTATTGAGTGCCTTTAAGACTAGGCTCTTGAGGAGGACTAAAGGGAGATGTGATCATAGCTTCCCATCTTAGTAACTCTTTTTTGTTTGTCATTAGGGGTCTCTGAGAGTCAGATGAACAATTAAATGACAAATCATGGAAGTTTCTTCTGAAAACAAGGGCAAAATGCTTGGAAACTTGTCTCCAAGTATGGAGAAATAAATATCTCCTGGATAGTTTATGGGGTTGGCAGAGAGTCTAAGTGTAGGTGGAAAGATGGGGACAATTTCGTTTTTTTAAGTTTTTAATTTTAATTACAGTATAGTTAACATACCGTGTTATGATAGTTTCAGGTGTACAATACGGTGATTCAACAATTCCATCCACTAGTCAGTGCTCATCATGGTAAGTGTAATCTTAATCCCCTGCACCTATTTCACCCATCCCCCCCTTGCTTCCCCTTTGAGACCCTTCAGTTGGTTCTCTATAGTTAAGACTCTGTTTCTTGGTTTATCTCTCACTCTCTTTTTTTTTTTCTTTTGTTCGTTTTGTTTCTTAAATTCCACATATGAGTGAAATCATTTGATATTTATCTTTCGCTGACTGACTTATTTCACTTGCATTATACTCTCTAGTTCCAATCATGTTGTTGCAAATGGCAAGATTCCATTCTTTTTATGGTTGACTAATATTCCATTGCATATACATACCACTTCTTTATCCATTCATCTCTCGATGGACACTTGGGCTAATCCCATAATTTGGCTATTGTATTAATGCTGCAATAAACATAGACATGCATGCATATATCCTTTTGAATTAAGTGTTTTCATATTCTTTGGGTAAATATCCACTCATGTGATTACTGGATCCTAAGGTAGCTCTATTTTTAATTTTTTGAGGAACCTCCATACTGTTTTCCACCATGGCTGCACCAGTTTGCATTCCCACCAACAGTGCAAGTGTGTCCCTTTTTCTAGGATGAGGACAATTTTTACTCAAGCTGAACAACTGATGAACAGGTAGGAAGTGGGGAGGGACAAAACTGTGTAAGTATTCTTACACAGGTGGTGACCAGCTGACGTCTACGTGCACTTAGTGGAGGAAAAAAATAAACCAAATCCCTAGTAGGGATTTAGGTGAGAAATTTAAAATGAGAAGATAAGACAAAACCTGAAAGGACCTTGAAAAATCATTTGGTTACTTTCCAGACAGATGAACTGTAAACTAGGCTGGGTATTTGTGGCTTCTCTGCCAGCAAATAGCCTTTTAAGGCAGTTTGTACCAACCTACGAGGGTCAAGTTTTCTTTTCCTTATTCTCTCAGCCTTACTTTTCCTTTATTCTTTTACTTATTTGTTGTTCTCACATTCTTTTGCTCCTTCTTTTTCTAATAGGAAAGAATGTTCTGTGAGAGCTATTCGATGCTGAAGCAGGTAATCTAAGAATTATCATTTAAAGCACTGATTCTCAAGCTTGGGCATGTGTCACAATCATCTGAAGGGTTAGTTAAAACACAGATTGCTGGCCCCACACACAGAATTTCTAATTCAGTGGGTAGACCCCCTGAGCGGGTAGACCAGTTCCCAGTGGGCAGAGCCTGAGAATTTGCCTTTCTAACAGGTTCTCATGTGTTATGGAAGCTGCTGATTCTGGATTATAATTCTGAGAACCACTGCTCTGCAAAAGTTCAGCAGTCCCATGGTTAGTGTATTGAAACCATAAATGCGATCACTAGTTTGAATAGCTGCGATCTTTACATGAAATATCACAATATTCAGCCAGTAAACATCTGGAAGGCCATACCATTTTTTTCCAGGATGGTGTATGTTTCACTTCTCCCATGCCCAACTCAAATGAAATGTTTTTTGTTTTGTTTTGTTTTAAATAAACACGTTCGAATTCCACAGCAGTTCAAGATCAATGGACAAGTTATTTTTTTTTTAAATTTATTTACTTGATAGAGAGAGAGACAGCCAGTGAGAGAGGGAACACAAGCAGGGGGAGTGGGAGAGGAAGAAGCAGGTTCCCAGCGGAGTAGCCTGATGTGGGGCTCGATCCCAGAACGCCGGGATCACGCCCTGAGCCGAGGGCAGACGCTTCACAACTGTGCCACCCAGGCGCTCCTCTAATGAAATGTTTTAAACGTTCCCCCTGAACATTATCCATGAAGTGTTCATACATTTCAAATTCTTTACCCAAATTATTCTTGCTGGGAAGAAAATTATAAAGATTTTTGGGCTTGACCTAAGTATTTTATTTCACATTTGAGGAAGGGTTGAACTTTCAATCATGGCATATATAATTAGCAACTAGGGACAGTTGTCTTTTAAAAAATCTCAAATGATGTGGCAGTTGGGTGGTGCAGTCAGTGGAGAATCCTATTCTTGGTTTTGGCTCAGGTGGTGAGATTGAGCCCCCTGTCGGGATCCAGGATCAGCACAGAGTCTGGTTGAGGTTCTCTCTCCCGCTTCAGACTCTGCTTCTACTCCACTCTCTCTCTCTCTCTCAAATAAATAAATCTAAAAAAAAGTTCAAAATCACTGTTTCAAAAAAAAATCTCGAAATGATAGCAGAATGAAGATTTCTTATGGTACTCTAAATCCTAGTTGTTAAGGGCCGTGTGTGTTTCTACAGTACAGGGCAACTAGTTTGAACACCAGCACCTTTGTTACTCTAATGGGCAGAAAAATGAGGGCTTACCTTACATTTAGGATATAAAAAACTTCATTATTAAGGATGCTTTTAAAACACTGGATGGTGTTAACAATAAAGGCTGTAAAATAGTCTTAATAGCCTTGGAAGTAGCATCCCTTCTGTCTGCTTTGCCAGGTGGTATCTTGCTTGGAGGCGATGGAAAGACCGCGTAGAGGTACCTCACAACTTTACGAGGTTGGATCTGTTGTAATCATCACAGATGAGTTATGAAGATCTCAGGCTGATTTTTAGTATATGTCATTATTAGATATGGTATTTTATTTTATTTTATTTTATTTTATTTTATTTTATTTTATTTTAAAGATTTTATTTATTTATGTGACAGAGAGACAGCCAGTGAGAGAGGGAACACAAGCAGGGGGAGTGGGAGAGTAAGAAGCAGGCTCCCAGCCGAGGAGCCCGATGTGGGACTCGATCCCGGAATGCCGGGATCACGCTCTGAGCCGAAGGCAGACGCTTAACGACTACGCTACCCAGGCGCCCCTATATATGGTATTTTAAACACATTTAAAATGTATAAAATATTAAGATGAATTAGAGATGGTCATTGAACAACAGAAAAATGCCAACCTCGTATTAGTTGTAGGCACCCCAACACCACCAGTTTACACTAAGGAGGAATGGAAAATATCTAGCCCTGTAACAATACCACGTAGTTGAACAAATTCACTATACGGAGGCGGAAACTAAAGCCCAGAGAGGTTAAGTGTCTTGTCTGAGACTACACAGCATTGGATCAAGATGAAGTTTTCCTAGAACAGGGCAGTGATTTTTTTCCACTGTCATCGCCCTGCCTCCATACTTAGCCACTGATGAGAATGCATTAAAACGTAATAAATGTATTAAAAAACTGGTCAAGACTGTTGTTTTGTCTCTCTTAGTGTTCCAGCTTTTCTCCATAATTGCTTTCAGGAAGATGAGTTGTGTTTTATCCTCGATGGGAAATGCTCGTTTTGGACAAGGCTGTGGCGTCCAACTCTGAGTGCTGCCAAGGAGCGCTGACTTGTTGGGAGATTAAAAGTAAAGGAGCTCATGGGCTTGGGCTTGGTTTCACTCCCCTGAACAGCAGGCATGCCCCGCAGTTCCGATAGGAAGGAGCAGTAGCTAACCCAGATCCCACACCACGGGGCTCCATGGAAGCCTCTAAGAAACCGTGAGTGACAAGAGCTTGGGAAGAGAATTTTCATTTGTTTTCTTTTCAAGCACACAAGGTTTGTATGGATTTAATTTGATCAAGTGAAAAGCCTATAAAGAGAAGAGGCAGAATGAGGTTTCAGGATCTATACTCTCCAGCGACTAATAACTGGCAGCGGCAAGTGGGGTCTAAATGGAAGTGAGCGAGCTGGGCTGGGATTTAACTCCCACCCTGAAGGGAAGGTCTGTACATGGGTTGTTTGTTCAAATAACAGTTTAGCCTTGGAGTTTAATACAAGGTGTTCAAGTAAAATAAAAAGTAAACTCCGCTCAGCGAGGCAGCCAGATCAAGAAGAAATTGGGCTTTATGATGGAACACATTAAAAGCCGGGGAGAAGGAGAAGCGTGCATTGCCGACTTCCTCTCCTAACAGAAACAGGTAACACTAGACTCGGCAGAAATCAATCACAGGGCTGTGAACTCACTTTTGCGTTTAGTCACATCTCTGATTATTGCTTCTTTCATCGGAGGAAGCACAGAGACCAAAGAAGAGGAGAATGGGTAATGCACCCCAAGTAGCTACTTGCTAACATTGGAGTTAGAAAGGGGGAGGCAGACTTTGAAAGAAGGGGGCGCTTTGTAAATGAGGCTCAGGGATTATCTGTGGCTTTCGGGTACTCATTCTCTCCGGGACCCTCAACATCCTGGAAAGGTGGAAGTCGATTTTATTCACGCCCAAGAATATGTGAAATTCAGTCTCTACCTGCCTCCTGTATCTCCCTCCACACAGGGCAGATAAATAGTGCATATGGAAATGATACTGTTTAATTAGGGAGTATTCAACAGGGTGAACCAAAAATCAAAATATAAATATGCATTGTATAAACAGAGAAATTTAGAAATCCATGTTAATTGTATCTAGTTAATTTTTAACAGCTTCTTGGTATATTAGCTTTCTAGGTTGTACTCCATTCCTTTCCGTATTCCTCTATTGACAGGCAGCTGGTGCGGTAATAAAACTGCTATTCCCAGATCTGCCAAGGGCTCAGAGAGAGATGAGTACAAGACAGATATCTACCCACTCACCATTTAACGTGTACCGTTTCCTACTGAACATGCAGATGGCATGGCGGTCCCAGATTTCATTTGAGTTAATCTAATCCCTCCACTGCTCCCACTAGAAAGGAGGGCATTAGCAGCCATATGTCAACCAGATTTGTCAGATTATTCATTACAATTAATTGCTGTTCTCACTTAAGGCCTTTAAGGCTGTGAATTGCTCTGAATTCTATTGCAAACACAAAATTATGAGTAAAAGACTTTAGCCCTGTCATTCAAATTTCACGCTGACCTTTATCAGCTTTTGGCTTTTCCATGGGTGCTGGGCTGAAAGCTTTCTAATTGGTGTTCCATTTCTTCCTCACTACAGGTAAGCTGTCGGCCTAGGCAATAAGTATGACCAGAAAGACAAGAGGAAAAACTCTTAGGTCCCAGCAGACAGTATTTAACTGCCAACTAATAATACATTAGGAGGGTAATGAGACGAGCTAGATGTCATAATGACCCAGTGTACTAATTAAGCTTCTAAATACTGCAGGTTTTTAAAACATTTTCTGTCTTAGAAAGGCTTATTTTTGGACCTAAATTTCTTTTTACATTGTTTCATTATTCAAACTCTTTTGTAAGTTATTACGAATGATCATTAGAAATTAACCAAATTAATACCCATCCCTTCACACGGAGGGGGAAGTCGGGTTTCAGGCTCCGACACACCGGACTCCTTCAGTGGTGCCATTTTAATGTAGTCACCGGCCAAAAATTCTTGAGACTTCGCAGCTCTTACAACAGTTGTTATTGCATTTGTTTTATTTACAGCTTACTCGATACCGTAACTCAGGGTTAGAAGCACGTCTTTGGGCGCGTCCTTTGATTTTCAAGGCACTGTTGAATTTGCTTGGTTTGGGATGAGTCCTCCTCTATAAACTCAACCACAGTGATAGTGCGATAGAATCAGGACTGTTTGATTAGACGATCATCAGAGGAAACTTGATTGCCAAGAAGCGTCTGTCACTGAGATTATTAAGCCACAGTGGGGCTGCCTTGATTAATACTTTGTTTGCAACTTCAGACCAGTGATTTTGTCAGATGTTTCACAAATCTTGACAGGAGGTTTTATTAAGGATCTTCTGAGCAGAAGAAGTTGACAGTTGCAACTTCTGGTATGATTTCCTTCTTCGCATTACAAGTCCTTGTTGGTAGAATATTTCAGGTGATGTCTTGGGTGAGGATGAAGTGGAAGCAAGGAGACTGATGTGTGGTTGCTTTTTTTCCCTCCTGATCATTATCCGGGTACTACCAGGAGCCAAAAGAAATTCTCGCCACTCGAATTCTAGAATGGCCATATAACCTATGAATGATAGCAAAAGGTTTGGCAATGTTCTCTAAAACTAAGATAATGATTTAACATTTCCTTAAAGCAAAGCTGTTTATAAAATAAACAAGAACAGTTACAGCAGTTAAATCATTTCTGCATTGAAGCACACTGCTTACTCTTCTTTTTATTGAATGCAAAGATTTTCAATTAGTAATAACCAAGGATACAGTCATTGGCCCATAAAAGCTATAATTAGTACATTTTCCCTCTAAATGCAAAAAAAAAAAAAAGCTATTCTCTTTCACTTAGGCCTTTTTTTCCCTATGAAATATTATCTTTGTTTATTTTTTAAAAACCCTGAATATGATTTAGAAGCATTTATATAAGATAACTACTAAGTCATGGTTAGATTTCTCTTCTTAATTTAAAAATAAAAGATTATATAAAATATAAAACATGTCATTTATGTAAAGATATGTATGTTTACATCTCTTGTTGATATAAAGAAAAATACCTCTGTTTCTACAAATTAATATCCTAGAGAAACGGTTATCAATCTCTCAAGTGATGGAAGATGACTTTCTCTAGCTAGTTGTTAGAGCACTAAATAGTTTTATCTTTTGACCTATCTTTTCATATGTCCTGGTACCTTTTTTTCAACCTGTAGGATTTCCTGTTTGAAATAAGCAGAGGGGTGATGTGTCTGGTCGAACAAACTTTGGTATCAGATGGCTCCCAGGTCAAGAAGTTAGGCTCTCTACAAAGCAAAAGAAGGACAAGGCACAAGACAAAAAAGGGAGCAATAATGATGCAAAGAATAAATGAGGAGAGCACCTACATTTCCAACCACCTTAAGCAGCAATGGTTGAACTTGACTGCTGACAGGAGGTGTGCAGTGAAACAGTGAACCCGGAAGTGTCAAACAGCACTCACGTCCCAACCTGTGGTTGGGCTTCAGCTAAACTGGCTCAACCCTGACCGCTGCTACTTTTAATCAATACTGTATGACCTGGGCAAGTCATAGCGCCTCACTGAACCTCATTTCTTTCTTTCTTTTTTTTTTTTTTTTTAAGATTTTATTTATTTCTTTGACAGAGAGAGAGAGACAGCCAGCGAGAGAGGGAACGCAAGCAGGGGGAGTGGGAGAGGAAGAAGCAGGCTCCCAGCAGAGGAGCCTGTTGCGGGGCTCGATCCCAGAACGCCGGGATCACGCCCTGAGCCGAAGGCAGACGTTTAACCGCTGTGCCACCCAGGTGCCCCAGAACCTCATTTATTTCATCTGTATAAGTGAGAGAGCTGGAATAAATAATTTGTTTCAGTTCCTAAATTCGGTGCTAAAAGTTATGAAATACAAAAAAATAAATTATATATATATATATATAGAGAGAGAGAGAGAGAGAGAGGCACAAAAATCTGTATATCAGAGAAAAATTTTAGACAAGTTGTATTGGGCTCTTTTCACATCACCCATGAGAATTTGCCTGAAGTGGAGTAAAAATCATAATGAAATAAATAAATAAAGATGAAATAAAACATTTTCTTCCAAAACATCTAAGTCCATGTTTTTCTCTCTGTATGGGCAGTCCAAACTGGACAATAGCTGTTCCAAGTTTAGTTGTTTTTATTTTTCCTTTCAGTGATCCAAGTAACATCTATCTCTCTCTCTCTATTTTAAGTGCTGTGATGAGAAGAATTATAAATGGTTCTTTGTTACATAGTTTCAGAATTAGTATAGTACCTAGTGCTTAATGAAGGCTTAGTAAGTATTTGTTGAGTGAGTAGAAGAAATGAATCACAGTGACAAACATAAATGTATCTTAAATCTTTTTTTCCTAATCTGGTAGGGAAAAAAAAATGGTGTCAGGTGAAAGGCCCTAGGAAATTATAATGTCAAGTATCCTATTAAAGTAGTTTGAAATCGATTTATCTTAATTTCCATCAAGTTCTTTTCATCCTGTTTCATTTCTGGTTTCTTAAATGTGTCTGAGTTTGAAGATAATTTGGGGAATTTGAGCAAAATCCATTTAGCCAGGGCTGAGTTCCTTAAAAAGTTACCCATACCATTTTTACTAACTAAAATGAAGGCATGCTCATGTTTTGAGTGGTTGTTAGACTTCAAATGTATAACATCATACACATAATACATAAATATGATATATGATGCATATTAAATATGGCCGAGTTTGTAAGTTCTTTTTAAAAGTCACCTGTGTAGGTAAGTTTTCTAATGTTTTAAAATATATAAATGTTTAGTTTTATTGTTCATTAAGTTTTCTGAGACATTAATTTGGAGTTCCCATAATCAAAGTCCATCTCATCTCATTTAAGGTCACTTCGGTTGAAAAAAGTGTCCAGTTAAATAAGTAACCTGTCACAATGAAAAAAAATTTTTTCCCCTTAAAATAGTACAAACCCAAAATGCAAAATCTCAGCTGATGAAACACTACACAGCCTTCACGGACAATAGAAATCAGCAATATTAAAGTCCACATTGCAATATTTGACTTAGCTTGCTATACAAAGGAAACCTTTCTCCTGTAATGCACTGGCTATAAAAACAGGAATTAAACAATGTAGTTTTAAATTGGCTAAAACCAAAACTTACAGTGAATGAGGTCTCAGTTCTTATCCCAGTTATTACATAACTATTATGCATCTTTATTGGTAAAAAATGGCCTAATATGAAAGAAAATCCTTATTCAAATAAATACAAAAATTGTCCATTATTTGTCAGGAGATTTTGCTTGTATTTTGGCTTTCCCTAGTGCCATTTTGACTGTATAAAAATTCTCACCTGGAAGTGTTATAAAAGAAGACTTAATATAATATTGGGACCAAAACATTGATGCCAGAGAGAGGAGCGAGGTACTTGGGAGGGTAGATCAGAAGAGGTAACTTTTCTAAGAACTTAGATTTCTAGAAGAGCGGTTATGTTCAGTTACTGATCACAAGGGTGAACATCCCAATATTCACTCTCTGGGATTAAGCCAGTTAATTTAGTCAATGTCCAATACACAAATAATTATATAAGGTAGGAGTATTTAGGATATCCTGATGTATGAGTTCTAGCATCACAAATATAAAATTCTAGTACATAAAATAGACTTAGAATAGAATAAGGGTACAAAGCAGAATGTTGTCAATGTTGACGTTAAGAGGATTTTTAAAGGCTAAAGGGTTATCGAATATCATATTATTAAAAATATCGTTTAAGAAAAAATTTACAGGATATATACAAAAGTAATCTAAGCAGATTAACAATGCGAATGTATACTACTTTTGCATACAAATATGCTTGGAAAACATTGAAACTGCATATGCACATCCAAATGTGAATAATCTTTTTTCTGAAAAGTTTTTGTCCCTATCCATTGTTTTTCTTTATTTTCTAAAAGTTCTGCTTTGGACATCAATTACTCTCTTAAGTGGGGGAAAATGTTAAAAGTTATAGGAAATTCAAAAGACAGAGAATCGGGTAATTTTGCAATTGGAGAAAATCCACACAGAAAATAAGATTTGTTCTAACTTTGATAACTAACTTCTAACTTCTGGGTGCAAGGAACAGCACGAATGGCATCCAGCTAGGAGAACAGGGGCTTTCTCAGGACTGGCATGGAGTCCGTTGCTGGTGCTTGGGCTGGGTTAAAGGAGCAGTCTGAGAAGAGACTCTGGAAAGTTAGTTTGGAATCAGGTTATGAGTCGCCTTCAAAGCCATGCTAAGGGTTGTGGCCAACTATAGTGACAGAGGGGCAGGCAGCACAGAACACTGACAGCTCATGAGAAAGACTCACATGACCATAGCAGTTTGAGGGTGCAACCTCTGAGAGTAGCCTATGATGCTAACTGGAAGCCCGGATATTGTTCAGAGTGTTTGCCAAGTTCCCTTGAAAAGATCCATAGACCTAATAAGAATTAGGATAGGGAGCAAAAGATTTAAAAGGCTTTGCAGAGTTAAAATCATGGGGATTTGCTCCCTGACTGGATCCAGAGGTACCCATCTAGGAAGGCTGGTAGGGTTTGCCCACTCGGTGCCCGGGAGGGGAGTCAATTGGCAGAGCCTCCTATCAGCCCACCAATAAAACCTCATTTTAGTGGTCTGACTTGAGAATGCGAGGGAACAGAGTTTACTGCACAAGTAAGCAGGGCAGAAAATATAAACCTAAGGACAAACCTCTGAAGAATTTCTTATTTAAGGGCCGAGGGGAAAAAGACAAGTCCTTGAGAAAGCAGACAGAATGCTCAAATACAACCAAAAAGTTTAGTTTCATGGGAGACAAGAAAGGACATTATTTCAAGAGGGAAGTGAAAGGCAGCAAGGCAAGATGTTCCCAGATGGGAAAGAATGTTGGGGGTTTCAGCTTCACCCCGGCCTCTTCACCTGTCCTACTCCCAAACTCTGAATCTGCTCCTGGGACAATTAACACCTGCTCCCCAAACTTCTTCTCTACAAAGGAACCTGTCAGAGGAGAGAACCAATGGAGAGCCGCAGAAGCCTGCCCTGAGATCTACACGGCTGAGAAACATTGGGTTTTACACCTAGAAGGATCTTCAGGGTCAATTAATGCAACCTTTCATTTCACAGAGGAAAAATATGAGGCCACCACTAGATGCTGTGACTTCCTCAGGGTCTGCAGATCTCAGGATGTTAGAACGTCCCTTAGTGCATATCTAATCAGGATCTCCACCAACAGCTACCTTAGCTAGTGAGAACACAAGAAATGTCACTGAGTTGAAGAAGAATTCTGAGTCTTTCTGTTTGGAGGCCTTTTGTCTGACTCTAGATCCTTACTCTTCCTTGAGGTAATCTATCCTCAGTAAAGACGATTCCCTTGTCCGTCATAATTAGTGTCCATGTTGTATTTTGTTCTGATTTGTTTTACTTATTTTATGAGTCACAGGTAAAATGAATACAGGAGATGATATTTTTCTTTTAAAAAAAGCTAACAAGGGTGGCTCAGTTGGTTGAGCAACCGACTCTTGATTTCAGCTCAGGTTATGATCTCAGGGTCGTGGGATCGAGCCCTGAGCCCCTAGTTGGGCTCCACACTCGGCACAGAGTCTGCTTGTTCCTCTCCTTTCCCCTCTGCTTCCTGCCCCTGCTTGCAAGCAGGCTCTCTCTCTCTCTCTCTCTCTCTGTCTCTCTCTCTCTCTAATAAATAAATAGAATCTTTAAAAAAATAGCTAGAGTACAAGGAAGTAGAAAAATGGGGTAGAGTGTATGAATTTATGTTAGAAATATTTTCTGAGATGGAACTGTCAGAACTGTGAGAAGTAAAAGATAAAGGGAAATAGGCGAAAAGAGTGTCCTCAGGGCTCCACCTCTCTTCCTGTTCCCTGCTGGAAAAGGTATAAGAAGATGAGCGGGTTGAGATCACGTGGTCACAGTGTCCCCGGCTGTCAGCAGGTGGAGCTCTGTTTCCAGGACAGTGGACATGTTCTGGGGGGGAAGGTTGGTTGGCTGGAAGTTAGGAGCAGCCTCCATGTGAGCTGGAGGAAGAAAGCAGCGTGCAAACGGTCATTCTTATACAATCCACCAAGTTGTAATTAATTTGGAGAATAGCTGTTTTGTGAAAACTAAGGTGATATTATCTATCCTGGACTGAGTGTTTGTGTCCCCTCAAAATGTACACGTGAAGCTCTGACCATCAGTGTGGCTATATTTGAAGATGGGGCCTCTAAGGAGGTGATTAAGGTTAAAGGGGGTCATAAGGATGGAGCCCTAATCTGATAGGATGAATGTCCTTATAAGGGGAGAGACCAGAGAGTTCGCTTTCTTTCTGTGCAGGCACAGAGGAGAGGTCATGTGAAAGCAGTCATCTGCAACCCCAGGGGAGAGTGCTCACCAGACACCTTGATCAACCCTGACCACCTTGATCTTGGACTTCCAGTCTCCAAAACCGTGAGAACATAAACTTGTGATTTAAGCCACTCAGTCCTTAGTATTTTGTCATGACAGCCTTCGCTGACTAATATACTGTCAATTAGTAGTTGCCTTGTTAATAATGCAGCATCCTGGCCCTGAATATAGAATATAGGCACTGAGGTCAGACACTTCAAGTCCCTGAGACAGGTGAATATTTAACCTCTCAGTCCCTCAGTGTCCTCATCTGTAAAGTGGGACAATAGAAGTACCTACGTCCTTGACCAATGTGAGGTTGGATTGAAATAATGTATGTAAAGTGTTTGGTAGAAACTAAGTACTCAATAAATATTAATTAAGATAATAAAGGAACAGGTTATTTCACCTGCCATGATTATGAATAAAATAAACCACCCTGAACCCTAAGATAATTAGGATGTCACTTTTACCATTTCTAGTTTATACCTCATTTAGATAACAAAAATCTGAATTTACAAAATAATATCTAGTGATATTATAGAAGGCTCAGAAATTGGAAGCTCCAAAGATACTGAGTTTAGATACTTTCATCAAATCAGGATGTCATGGACTGGGTTGCTTTTCTTTTCCTGCCCTTACTTCAGTGAATTCTAACAGTATCAGACCTTGAAACAGACCTCGTGACATTATCATAGCATAGATACCAAATCCTTAAATCTGTTCTTGTTTTCACTAGTATGTGATATCATTTGGACATTTCCCCTCCTCTTTCATGTAATTCCTCAACAATTAGCTATGACTTACAACTTATGGTCATTTAAAAATATATTTCATGTTTTGTGAATTTCCTCCTCTAATCTTTAGATTTAAAAAAACAATTAAATCTGGTTGCTTTTGCAGCGCTGTCCTGTTTTCCTGGAATTGTCATCAATAAAGTGCATGTTAAAAGACACAGACTCATATTAACATTCCTTCTTTCTGTATCTTGGAGCAGGTTTTACTACAAAGCTAATGAAGTTTCAGGACCTCTCAGTTTCATGGGCCCTTGGAACAATTTGGCAGAGGCCCTAGGAATTTTGTTTTTGTAATTCTGTGTTATATTCTTTTGTTTTTTTTTTTAAGATTTTGTTTATTTATTTACTTATTTTAGAGAGAGAGAGCACAAGCAGGCAGAGCAGCAGGCAGAGGGAGAGGGAGAAGCAGGCTCCCCGCTGTGTAGGGAGCCCAATGTGGGGCTTAATCCCAGGACCCTGGAATCATGACCTGAGCCGAAGGCAGCCACTTAACCAACTGAGCCACTCAGGCACCCCTAATTCTGTGTTATAGTCTTAACAGGGCCTTCCAAATTATATGCAATCCCCCAAACCAGGATCAAACCTTGCTCTTGCTATATTTTCTGAACTTTCAAATTCTGATATTTGAAGCAACATTTGAAATTTCAAATGTTTAAAAGAAATCAGGCTCTGTAGAGCAGTCTGCACCAAAAATAGCCCTGTATATACCCCTCAGCCTACAAATTGAACCAAAGCAGATATTTCTTTATATATTGACATGTTCTAAGTTTTATTTCAGTACCCACAATATGTTTGTCAAATGCATTTTCATGAAGTGGAACTCCTCTCGCCAAAGAAAGTCACAAGGAACTCTGTTGGCTCACCACCCCTTCAACCCCAATGCCCACTGAAGCACCACTGGAGAACCTGACTGGATCTCCCCTCGCAGCACAATGTGAACGCTTTAGACAGTCATTCACAATAGATACAATTGGAGGCATGATGGATGGCTCACGTGAATTTTGTACCAAGTGAGACTGTAAGATATTCATCCCCATAAGCCAAATAACCAGTCTTCCGATGGGTGAGGTACATTTCTGCTGGAGTCATGGGGAGGACAGTGTAAGATAAATTTTGAAGGCTCTTTCTTGCCAGTTGATTCTCAGGTCCCTTAGGATAAGACAGGAATAGCTACTTTCAGAGACTTTACATTCTAAATGGTCAGCAATTAGTGTTGACTGCTATGGGTATCGAATATATATGGAAGCATACATCATTCAAGTTTTAGCAGGTGATGTTTTATTTTATATGGGACCCTAAGAACCTATGTCTTTTAAAGGGCCTCCAATCCAAGGATGTGCAAAACATCCCAAGGAAATTCCCTCCATGCCCCACAAATCACTGTCTTCTAATTACACTTTGAATTTCACCCCCTTTGAAAACACCTTTTGATCCAACTGAATGAGATTTCAAAGTTATCTTCTTTTCTCCAGCTCTTCTAAACATACAATGAACTTGATTTTCCTTTGGAAACCTGATACATTATTCACATTGTCTTCTTTTTTTTTAATATGGGGGATACGACCTGTCAGCTCTCTAATCATATCATTTGTTGAGGTGTTTAATTCTTCTTGAGTAGTCTTTATCTCCTGTCCTTCCTCCACTCACTCAGTAAAACTTTTTCGGTGTCTATCTGCCACGTTCTGTACCAGTAACTAGGAACTTGTCCTAAAAACAAATAAACAAACAACCAAAAAACTCCTAAAGGCCAACGACCATGCCAGCTGACTTAACTCTGGAATCTTTCAGTGCAGCTAGATATTTAACTGATGTGTTCTGTTGCCATGGAGTCATCATCTAAGCAAGACTCATGAACACTGCGTTTTGGTGAAAATTTCTTCTTCCCGTGAATGTCCAGAATAATTTCTGTATTTAATTTTCTAATCATTTGCTTCTTTTGTATATCAGTTGTTAAACTAATATCTAGAATAAGTTATTTCCTCCCTCAAAATTAAGTTCCTATCACTAATGCACACACTTTGAATCACGAGCTTACTTAGAAGTGGGACGTACAGATTCTATACTCCACAAGTTCCTAACCCGAAAACTAAAATCCAATAGTCACTCAGGAGAGGCTGATTGTATTATTAATTAGCGTTTGTAGCATCAGCCAAGAAATGAGTGATTTAATAACATGTTTTCTAAACAAGCATTAGGAATAACTTCCTTCGGGGATACTGCTCGGCTATTATTAATGAATTCAAGCCGTTTTGGAGGCACAAACCCTGAGCTGCTGTTTTCATTGGTTTCCCTTCTGCCTCCCCAAAATTCTCATCACTGATCACACCTCCAAAGGGACTTCACGTGGTCATCAGAGCCTCCAATCTGTTAGCACCTCACACTTAGCTTTCTTGTACTTAAAACATTCTTGAGTTTAGAGAATTTTTCGGAAGCAGGCCTAAGGGTAGCCCTTACTAGCTCCTATGCTCGCCCAGAGGAGAAGGAAAGAGTAGAGGAGCCTTATTCATCTGTTTTGAAAACAGAACACCCACTTTCTCTGTATTTCCCTCGCTGGCCCCCACTCTTATTTTCATCAAACTCTACTTCATATGCTTTGCGATATACCTGAGTGCAGCCTGTCATGGTTACCAGGGACTGATATTATTAAATATACAAAATCATTTTACCAGATGATAAAAGAAGCTACAGTGTCTAAAAATTTCATATATCTAACGTGTTGTATAAACAGCCTAAATCCCTATACATTTTATAACTTCAGCAGTCTAAAGGTTAAAGCCTGTCAGTTGAGTTTCACGAATTCCAGGAAGAAATGGGGAAGTAGCACCAACTCTTCATTGTATATCAGTGATCAAACATCTCCTCATTACACTTCAATATTGTTGCCTCTAAAGGTCACCATTGCTGAACATAATCACACAAAATCAAAACTGCAAACTTTATATATCATGGAGGTAGTAAATAGCTTGGAGGTTTATTTTCTGGTGCCTGAACAACATTCTGAACCCATTTATAAATTCCTGGGAACTGTGGCATGAACCAAACATATTTGCAATGCCTAACAATAACTTCAATTAAATCAATTTCCTGTAAAAATATTTGTTTCTGTCGGTTTGGGTGGAAAACATAACTCTTCTACTCATAAAGTAGTATCAATATTTTTAATTTGCCTGTTTTAAATGGGTCTTTCCTTCTCTTATCTTCCCGTAAAAACAAGTGGGATAATTATATGTCAATCATTTTCAGGATGGAATATCTAAAAGTTTAAGTCAAAGGGAAATCATGAGGTTCATTTAGTAAAGCACTGCTATGGCCCATAAATCACATATGTTTCTTACTTTTTCTATTCATTGATTTTGCTGTATGTTATTTGGACAGGCTGCCATCTTGTGAGATCTATGGCCCAGCTTCATTCGAGCCACCATCAGCTCCTGCCTGGATTACTGTATCCAGCCTAACAGCTTCCTTTCTTACTCCCCTGACTTTATCTCTGTTCGGTAACCAACACTATCTTTTGAACATGGAGCTCCTACCATTTCATTCCCAAGGAAGAGAACCCTTCAATGGCTCTTGATTACACTTAAAATTCAAACTCCTTCTTATGGTCCACAGAGCCCTGGATAAAATGAATGCCGCCTTTCACTCTAATCTCAACTCCTACCCTACTTTGCCCTTATTTAACTCCAACAACACTGAGCTCATTTGTATTGAACATGCCAAGCTCACGATGCCACAGTTTTGTACTTTTATTCATTTCCCGGTGCAGATGAGCGTTCTGTCCCCAAATCTTGACATGGCCATTTCTTTCTTTTCTTCCTGTCTCCTCTAGAATTCTCTCTAAGAAAAACTGCTCCTATCCACCGAAACCAATTACCTCCCCCTTCTGCAGTCTCTCTTTATCCAATACCCCTACATTGTTTCTGTCATGGAATTTACAATCTGAATTTATAATCTGTCTTATTCAGATCATTTACCTCCTAGTTTGCTTTCTCTGTCTGCCATCAATACTGAACAAACTATTAGAAGTAGGTCTTAGTTTATCTTATTCAGTGGCATGTAGTAGACACTCAATAAGGACTTACAGAAATATAGATATAAATCCTGGAATGTTTTTCTTGTTAGAAATTTCTGTATGCCTTTAACACAGGTTTGCAGTCTTCAGAAAAAATTAACATAACAGTTTGATATGCATAGATGCCACATGAGTGTAAAGTATACATTTATATGTTTCACTCTTTTACATATTCATTTATAATTTTTGCTGCTGTAGCATGGTTAATTCAATATCATGTGTTTCAGAAAGTCTATGTTTTTCACCATGTTATAATGAAAAACATTTTTTTTAAATTAGATTCCTGATTCTTAATACAGCTTGTACAGAAAATGATGATAATAGTGTTTGTCCTCAAATGTGCAACAACCTCCATGGAATATTTTTTTAAATGTCTTTCCCATATGAAAGTCAGAATATCCAGTACTGCAGGATCAGGAGACAAACTGGTGACAAAATAATGTGCTTTGTTCTATTTGCCTTGGTGATAAATAACTTAAGATGGTCAGTTCTTGTTTTTATACTGGTACATTAAGCTACCTCCTTAAGAATTCAGAGGAGGATAATCCAAAAAAGAAATTAAGAAAACAATCCCATTTACTATAGCATCAAAGGATAAAATACTTAGGAAAACAGTTAACCAAGGAGGTAAAAGACATGTACATTGAAAACAGTAAAACGCTGCTGAAAGAAATTGCAGAAGATGCAAGTAAGTGGCAAGACATCCTGTGCTGGGGCCCCTGGGTGGCTCAGTTGGTTAAGCAGCTGCCTTCGGCTCAGGTCATGATCCCAGGATCCTGGAATCAAGTTCCGCATCCAGCTCCTTATTCAGCAGGGAGCCTGCATCTCCCTCTGCTTGCCTCTCTCTCTCTCACTCTCTGACAAATAAATAAATAAAATCTTAAAAAAAAAAAGACATCTTATGCTTATGGCTAGAAAGACTTAACATAGTTAAATATTGTTTAAGTATCCATACTATGCAAAGCGATCTACAGATTCAAAGCAATCCCTATCACAGTCATAATGACATTTTTTTGTAGAACTAGAAAAAAATCCTAAAATTTATAAGAAACCTAAAGGGTCCTTGAATAACTAACTGGATAGCTAAAACAATCTTGAAAAAGAACAATTTGGAAGACTCATACTTCCTCATTTTAAAACATACAAGGCAATAGTAATCAAGATGGTATGGTATTAGCATAATGTCAGAACTATAAACCAATGGAACAGAATAGAGAGCACCGAAATAAACTCTTGCATATATGGCCAAATGATTTTTGACAAGGGTGCCAAAACTACACAATGGGAAAAGGACAACCTCTTCAACAAATAATATTGGGAAAACTGGATATCCATAGCCAAAAGATTAGATTGGGACCCTTACATCATATACAAAAATTAACTCACAATGGATTAAAGACCTAAATGTAAGACCTAAAATTCCTGAAGAAAACAGAGCTTCAAGACATTGGATTTGGCAATGATTTCTTGGATATGACAACAAAAGCAGTGGAAAAAAGAGTGGAAATAGACAAATGGGACATCAGACTTAAAACTTCTGTGCATCAAAAGAAACAATCAACAAAGCAAAAAGACAACTTTTGGAATGAGAGAAAATATTTGCAAATCACATATCTGGTAAGGGGTTAATATCTAGAATATATAAGGACTTTCTACAGCTCAAATGCAGAATAATAATCTGATTTAAAAATGGGCAAATGAATTGGGTAGACATTTCTCCAAAGATGATACACAAATGGTACACATATCCTGCCAATAAGCATATGAAAAGATGCTTAACATCACTAATCATAAGAGAAATACAAATCAAAACCACAATAAGATATCATCTCACACACATTAGGATGGCCACCATCGAAAGAGTAGAACATAACAAATGTTGGTGATGAGGTGGAGAAATTGGAAACCTTGTGGACATGTAAAATGGTGCATTCTTTATGGAAAACGGTAAAACAATCCTTCAGAAAATTGAAAATAGAATTACTGTATGATCAGGTCATCCCACTTCTGGGTATATATCCAGAAAAATTCAAAGCAGAATCTCAAAAAGATATTTGTACATCCATGTTCATTGCGGCATTATTCACAGTAACCAAGAGGTGTAAGCACCCCAAATATTCATCAACAGATGAATAAAGAAAATATGGTATATACATACAAGCGAATATTATTAAAGCTTAAAAACGGAAATTCAGTTACATGCTGTAGCATGGATGAACCCCAAGGGCATTAATGCTACGTAACATGAGTCACAGGAGCGCAAATGCTGTATGATTCCACCGCTATGAACTATCTAAAGTAGTCAAAATCATAGAAACAAAAAATGGAAAGGTAGGCTAAGAGAAGAGAGGAGGGGGTATTAGTATTTAACAGGTATAGAGCTCCAATTTCTTAAGATGAATGAGTTCTAGAGATCTGTTGCACAGCAGTGCAATGGACACTTAACAAAATTGAACGTACACTCAAAATGGTTAAGATGGGCGCTCCTGGGTGGCTCAGTTGGTTAAGCATCTGACTCTTGATTTCTGCTCAAGTCATGATTTCAGGGTTGTGAGATCGAGCCACACATCAGGCTCCACACTGGGCATGGAGCCTGCCTAAGTTTCTCTCTCTCCCTCTCCCTCTGCACGGCTGCCTTTTCTCCATCTCTTAAAAAAAAAAAAAATCATTAAGATGGTAAATTTAATGTTGTTGTTGTTTTCACCACAATAGAAAAAAGAATTCAGAATAGAGGTTTTTAGTCTTATTTCTTATCGTCGATAACAGAAATAAGCTTACTTCATAAAGTAATTGCTCTGGTTAATTTTCTTCAAATTAGAGAGACTGAGAAGCACTAAAAAGAATTTGTCAAGGCAAACCATCAAATAAAAATTACAAGGAAACAAAGATGAAAATATAAGGCAAAGTTGATTCCTATAATTAGATGCCACATTCACTGGTTTATCTGTAAGTTTGATGTATGTAAGTTATGGTGTATGAATACCAAACGTCAATGGAAAGAAGCAAAGGTGACTATATAGAGATTTCAGGAAAAAACTGCTGGTGAAATAAATTATTCAGATATTTCTTTTCATTTTGTGTTTCACAGAACATGCTTTAATTAACTCCACCTATTTATGATTTATTCTCAAGTATCCTTTTAAAAAGATTTTAGAAAAGTCTTACTGGGGGAAATCAACTATTAAATTTCTGTCAAAATATGAGAACTAATTGTCTCCTCTATTTTTTTGATTATAACATTAAACTCATTTATGATGAGAAGTCTAAGAAACTGTTTTTCTCAGTACAGCCTGGTTTTTATGTCATATTTCCTAAAGTGTGTGTGTGTGTGTGTGTGTGTGTGTGTGTGTGTGTGTGTGTTGCTGCTGTTGTCATTGCTGAATCCTTTGCTGGATTACTCCATTCCAAAGAACTTTCCTCCCCTTAATTTTTCATCCTCTTTTCGCCTCACGTTGTCAACAGCGATTCAGGTCCAAACCCCTTAGAGGCGGGAATCTCCTCAGAGCAGTGGGACGAGCACACATGTCACACACATCTCTCACACACAGTCTTCGGAGTCTCCACGGCTTCCGGAATCTGTGCAGTCAGCTGCTTCTTGGGCAGACAAGCCTCTCCACGTAGGGATGAAAAAATCATTACAAACAGAAGCAGACAATTGGTTTCTTGTAACTTTGGACTTCTTCATGCACTGATTCTGTTCAATCTAATGACTTAAGGCTGAACCATTACATTTCCCAATGCTGCTGAATATTACTTCATGGAGTTATGTAGTTTTATGTTTCTTCTCTTATTTATGTTTGTTTGGGGAATTTGCGAAATGCTTTTTGATCTGCAATAAGATGAGGGTTTTTTATATTGCAAAATAATGGACTACATGCTACATGAACTACCTTATCCTCTGTTCATTTTGCCCATTTTATTATACCCATTGGTAGCCAATAAATATGCCAACATTCTCTCATGTGAAACCTGTCCGACCCGTGAGGCATGACTCCCCATCATTGGATAGATCTGAACACAAATTTATCCCTGAAAAAAAATGAATGATAGCTTAAAGTATTTAAGTCAGCTAGGAAATGGTAGCAACAATTTTCTTAAACGGCCATATTAAAACAAAGAACATTTTCTCTTCCTACTTTGGAATGATTAATAGTCTCAATCTAAAAAGGAAATCCACATAGTAAGTGCTACCAACTACAAGGTAAAATGGCTGCTAAGATCATCTCTTAGAGTTTAAGGCCCTGTTCCCTCGGTCTTATTGTCTCTCTAAGTCATGGAAAGCAAGGACCAAATAACATCAGGAGTCTCAAGTGGCAGTATCCAATACAGGAGACACGAGCTGAATTTTTAAATTTAAATTTAATTAAAATCATACCAGCCACATGGAGCAAGTGACCACCATATAGGACAGTGTAGGTAGAAAATATTTCCTTCGTCCCAAAAAGCTCAGTTGGAAAGCACTCTCTAAAGCATCATGTATACACATTTGCCATCATTATTAGTCTTGGAGAATGTGCTCCACAGTCAAATTGCTAAATGCCACTTGTCTCAACCTGCACCTGTCCAATTTTACAAGGAATTTTAAGAAATCTCTAGCTTGAGGTAAATAGCTGGTGAGTGGCTGCCTTGTGAAACACAAGGGCCACTTTCACAGGTTAAGGATTCCCAAATATCCTTTAGAAAAGATCTAATAATCCCTTTTAGACGATTGTTAGGTACTCTTGTCTTTGTTTTTCTGAATTTCAATGAATTTAGGGAGTAAGCAGTAAACTTGTTTTCCTATAAAATATTCAGAAAGACTTTAAATATTACTAAGATCTCAGGTAGTAAGGAACTAAAACATCATGTTCCATCAATTATGACCGTTTCTTAATTATTCGAGTGTTAGATCCCTTCCTCAATCTGAAAACCACCTCTTAAAGAATATAAAGAATAATTCACCCTCTTTATTAAACGCAGAAACCCTTTCTTTCATCGAGGGGGAAGGGGATTTTTTTCAGTCTAGAGTGAAGTGTTGGGGTTGAGGGGGGCGGGGAGGGGGGATTGGTGACTAGGAAGGGATGTATATTTTAATTCAGGGATAGCAGAAAGGTAAGAAGGGAAAAAAGACTTTCTGATCATATGACAAAGTTTCTTCTACATCCCTCAAAGGAAGCCATTTCTCCCAAGGCATATTCCCAGCCATGGTCCCCAGCCACACCTGTGCCCTCTTTCACTCTAAGACTCACAAAGCAACACCCTTGCAAATCATAGGTAGTGGGATTATTAACCCCTAGTCATCATGTAGTCGGATACTTAGGTGCAAATAGGACCTATGAATAGCAGGGAATGTTACTGCATCAAAGAGCATGTGACCCATCAGAGATTAAGGGACGGCCTTACTCAGGAACACACACAGTAGTACAGTTTGGACCGTGCACACACTTTCAGGGAGGCTCTCACTCTTCAGCTCCGCTTGCCTGGGAATATACCTAATATGGTCCTTAAGTGGAAAGTGACATTTAAAGACGCTGATTTTAAAGATGAGGTAAATTTGATCTTGACTCGGTTGGTTCGTTAGTATTTGTGTTGTTGTCATGCTGATTTGTGCGAGTATTTTCACTCCTGATAACCTTTGCCATTGCTTAATAACAGCTTCTCGGTAGGGTTGTGGGATGCTGTGGGGTCACACGTATTTGGATCAAAATCTCAATGCCTGCCATGTACTGGTTTGATGATCTTGGGTAAACCTCAACCCGTCTGAAATTCAGCTTCCCTTCTGGAAAAGGTGAGCTCTTTGACCTCAAAAGGGGTCTATGAGGACTAAATGAAATTACATATGTTGAAAATGCAAGTTAATTTTTTCAGTTATTTGCCCAATGCTTCAAAGTTCTTTGTGGAGAGTGTTTCTCCTTCCTCTAGCACTGTTATTTTTAATCAGTTAACATGTATCCAGTGCTTGCTAAGTCATTTGTATATATTAGGTTCATTTATTATATACATTTTCAGATGAGGAAACTGAGGCAAAGCGAGATTAAGTAACATGCCCAACACAGAGTTGAAACCAGGAATCTGAACCCAACTTTCTAATTCCAAAAACAAGGTTTATACACTTCCCAATAGGTGGAAACACGGTATTTAGTTTAGCGGATGTGCGAGGGAAATCACAAGAAAGGAATCAGTTATCCCTAATAAGGTAGAATACAATTAACATTCACTTCTGATTGGGCGACGGTTGCTTCTCTAGAGGTCGGGGGCATAGGGTATGTCTTATTCACACCTGTTCTTCCATCAGTTAGCACAGTGTTTTGGGGGCATATAGTCGGCTTTTATTAAATGTCTCTTAAATTGACACGAAAACGTTTTCAACCGCTTCTGAGGGATGATTAGTGAAACACACGGATATGTGCCGTGTCTTATTCTCCCAAAATATAGAATTGTCTCTGAGGGTTATTTTCAAAAACAAGTGTGAAATCATGAAAGATGCAGGCATTCCCCACTCTGAGATCATGACTTGAGCCAAAGTCAGATGCTTAACCAGCTGAGCCACCCAGGTGCCCCACATTTTAACTTTTTAACAAGTATTGATAGAAACAGAACAATTTTCAGTTTGGTTAACAGCACACAAATTTAAATATTTTTTTGAAATTTCCATTTCTCATTTGTTTCCATATCAGGGGTTTCTTTCTTTTATTTCCTTATAGAGTATCGGGTTGGTAGGAAATCAACAACAGAACAAAAATTTGGCCACCACCTGCCAGAATTGTCATTCTGCAACAGGAAGACTCAAAGGAGATGAAAAACTCAAGGTTAATAAGATGATCACCATTCCTCTCCTTCTCCTCCTTCTTCCTTTGCGTGTGTGTGTGTGTGTGTGTGTGTGTGTGTGTGTGTGTGTATCTAAAGCTGTGCCTCCCGGCCTTACTTCACTGAGCAAAAGATTGTAATCATTGCTAAAGTCTCAGGTTTTTGCTTCTCTGCACAAAAATGAAATCAGTGGTGTGTAGCTGAATGCATTCCAGATAGCAATAGCATATCATTAGCATATCAGTGACAGCAACACAAAATAGACTAAAACAAAAACATTGCATACAAATGGAGATGTGTAAGAGTTTCCTACAAAAAAGAAACTGTTTTCCTTGTTGCTTTTGGAATGGGTCTTTACATTATAGTATGACACAGCCAAAGCTTGCAAAACCTGGAAATCCTAGGAAATAAAATAGAGACCAGGAACCCAGAAACCTAGATCCTGTCGCTACTAAGTCACAGTGTGCTGCGGGGCGCATCACAACCGCCAGGGCTCCAGACCACAGCTATCTGACCAGCGCTAACATGGAACCCCCAGTGAAACCTGCAGAGTTTGCTTCAAAAGCAGATGCCTGGCGCAGTCCAGCCTATAAGGGTGGGGGGTTTTTTCATTCTATTTTTACTCCCTATCTGCCAATGGATTAAGATATGAGAAAATTATCTTAACCAGACATATTAGAATAAGCTAATATTGAAAATAGTATAAATAAATATTCATACATAACACAATATATATACATAACACAATAACAATATAATATATATTATTAATAATACATGCTCAAACAGTACATATATACTCAAACATGTACGAATTTATTTCTCATTCCCTAATAGCCCAAGACACCCATGTTCTTTACCAACAGAGAAGTATCCTCCATATAGTGATTCACTCAAAATAATCTTTCGTTCTTGTGGTACCCCTATCTCCTAGAGTCTTGTCGTCATCTACATTGAGTAGGCAGAAGGGGAAAGAGACGGAGGAGCCCATCAGGGAGGCTTCATGAGTCTTGCTAGGAGATGTCACTCACAATCCATTGATTAGATGAAGATAAATGCCCACATCTAATGGCAGGAAAGGCTGGTAAATGGAATCCAGCCATGTGTCCGAGAAGAAGAGGAAAGAGATTTGGGTGAAGTTAGTGCTCCCTACCATATCCGGAGTCTCTATGTCACCTCTGGCTGCAATTATCACAATTCTCTTCTAACATTTTCTTTAGCAGAGGAAGTTGCCCTTTTCTCAATGGAAGACAACTGAAAAAAGCAATGTGACTCATGCTGTCTAATACTCCTTTAGAACAATAGTAAGTCCCTTAGCTGTGCTGTGGTTTGATCTCCATGCGGCCCTCTCTAGAAGAATTTTAAATGTTATGATTTAAATCTCATTTTATACAGGATTTCTCTTAGCAATAACATCAAAGAAGAGATCAGAATCTGTTTTTGAACAATATGATTCATTTATCTGTAATTCTGACAAATAAACAGCAACTTCAGAAAATACTGATCATGTCATATGACAGCCATAAAAAAAAAAAAAAGGCCTTTCTCCAAAAGGCCTACATAGTTCATGTCAAACCTTTACCCTGAAACTAAATACACCTTTAAAAATTAGCAGTATTTTCTAGGTGTGAGCATGACCCATTTTAATCAGCACATGGAAGAAATTTTTATGAAGTCAGAATGTTTTTGTGCTAGTACATTCCCCTTTAGTTAATTAGACTTTATTTCTGAACCTATGACGCGTGCTCTAAAAATTCTAAACTATTCATAAAATATATTTGAAGAACAGATTGAGGTTTCATTATTTATAACTCAGTCAAGATACCAAACTGCCTAGATTGTAAACCTGCTGATACAGTAGCTTTTCTTTCCCACTCTTCAAATTGTTGCTACTCAAGTTTCTAATTTATGTGCAAATTGAATTTGCCTAATGCATATGGTAAGCTCTTTTTTCTCTTTTTTTTAGCAGTTTCCTAATACAGTGAGGTTTAAAGCACTTTTTTCCTGCATCTTACAAAAAGGCAATTGTACCGAATAGATTTTATTTTCTTTGTTTTTCGTGTTACTCTTCATACACCCCACCCAGAGACTGAGTGATTTTCTATCATGAACCAAATATTCATCAGGAAGCAAAGTCTCCTATGCGCCGACCAGATTTAACTCAAGAAACAAATGCAGAACTGCTTTTGTGACAGGTGTTGAGAGCACAAGTCAAGACTTCAAGATTCTGTTTTCAATATTAGTTCTAATCTCCTCGGGCTGATGATGTGTCATTGAGTCCATTTACATACATTCTTTAAAAGGAATACATCATTGAATGCACTTCATTTCACTGCACCTTCACTCTGCTGGGGACTATCTGAAGAATGAGAATCAAAGATAAACAAAATGGTCTTTGTTCCCGGGGAATGCACAGTCTATCGGATAAGATGGCCAGGTAAACAAACCATTCCTATACCAATGTTTAGGAATTCCTGTACCAATGGCTCTCCGTGTTTTAAATATACTTCCAAATGCTACAGTTATTGATGGGATATTTGAAAAGATTAAAGAATTCAACACATCAGAAATAATTTCCCAAGTGTCACTACTACTGAATAAAACTTTCGTCGGACTCTAGGCGATATCCGATTCCGTCTATTGGCTTGGTGACTACAGCATTCTGTCGCTGTTTAAATAGACTGCCCTGACCATATTCTTTTACATATTCACTAGAAAACGTTAGCATACATTCCAGTAAACATGGAAGTCTTTTATGGGACTGAGCCACTTACCTACCAAAAAAAAAAAACCTGCCTTGGTGGTGATGAGCGTGACAAATACATTTTCATGATGTTTGGGCCATTGTAAATTTGAGGGTCTGTTTGCCAACACTTCCCAACCCACTAGCTAAGACAATATTTATAAGCCCTTATCCTTATACTTTTGCTACTTTATTCATCTTTGCTCAAGCAGACACTAAGGAGTCATACGGCAGAGATAAATCATGTGCACAAAGCAGGTCTCTACCTGCTCATTGAAAGCCTTCCTCAGAGCAACAGCCACATACTTCTTCCTCACACCATCTCGACATTAAGCTCCTCGTCTACAGTCACGTTCATCTGAGGTCCCTGACCCTGTAAAACAGGTTGTTACTCACTGTTTACTAGTAGGACAGATCTATACCACCTGACCATGAGTTCTTCCAGAAAAAGAGAACGACCAGAAGTATTGCTTCTCACTCTTGACCTGAGAGTCTCTGCCTTCCCCACTGTCCTTCAGAGCAAGGACATCCTGTGTGGGGTAAAATGTCACCATAGTCCGCACTGGGCAGCAGCTTCTTTAAAGAAAGCTAACCTTTTTTCTTTCTTCTTCTTTAGTGAACTTTCTGTAGAAAACCACTCACGAGGGCATAATATTTATTTGAAGGAGAGGAGACGGTGCAGCATAAATGGAGGCGTTGAGTCTGAGCCATTTACTCTTTCAATTTACTTGTCCTTTTGGGTCCTGCTTGAGCTGCTGGTATGGAGCCATAGCCCAGGGAGATCAGCCAGCCTTGGAGGCACATTTACCATATTGGACCAGACTGATTCTCAAAAGGAAGCTGGTTACCTTTTTTGGAATAAACATTCTCAAATAAAGATTTTCGTCTACTCACAATTCTTCTGAGCTTATCTCCATCCATTTACTCACTGAATGTCTTATTCTCTGCCAAATATATTTTACAATATTACTGTGAATAATCTTATAGTAAAAGAAATGAGGTAATGGGCATATATTGATAGATTTCACTAAATTTAACATGTACCTCCTTGTCCGGAGCAGTTGGCTTTAAAGAATGGTGAAATGGCCAGTTGGGTGTAACATCTCGTGAAGCTAGGCTAAATAAATAAATTTATTTATTCTACATAAAGTTCTCAGATAAAACACAGAACACAGAGTTAAATTTGAATTGCAGGTAATGGATAAATTGTTTTAGTATACTATAACCCAAATGTTGCAAGGAACATACTCACTAAAAACATATTCTTTGTTTATGTGAAATTCAAATTGAATTGGTCATCCTCTATTTTTATTTGCTAAATCTGGCAAACTGGGTTGCACAAGATGCAATTCATGTTCTGTGCCCCCCCAAATATATATATATATATTTCTCACATTACCAGTATTCATTAAACCAATAACCAAGGGATGGAAGTAGAAATAACACTGATAACACAAAATAGTACACTAGAAAACAAGTGGCTTCACATCTCTACTTTGCTGCTGCTAGTTTAGAAGTCAGAGTTATGGAGGAACGTTTCCACTAGAATGTATAATGATGATGATGATGGTGATAATAATAATAATAGTGATATTGCATAATAATTTTTCCATTGAACTGAAAGCTGAGGCTTATCATGCCAAAGAATCAACAAACAAAGGGCTGGACTGCTCTATTTTCTGGTGCTCTGTTCTGTATCAGTATGTAACAGGCTACCCCCAAATCAGGGACTTCAAGAAATAATAGCATTTAGTTTGCTCAAGAATCTTCAATTGGGGTGTCTGGGTGGCTGAGTCAGTTGAACATCTAACTCTTTGGTTTAGGCTCAGGTCGTGATCCCAAGGTCCTGAAATTGAGCCCTGCGATGGGCTCCGCAATCAGCGTGGAATCTGCTTGACAATTCTTTCCCTCTGCCTCTCCCTGTGCCTCTCCCACTCATACTCTCTCTCTCCAATAAATAAATAAATCTTTAAAAAAATCTTCAGTTCATCAGGCTTAGGGTAACATTTTATCTCTGCTCCACTCAGTTAGCCAAGATAGCTCAGAGGCTGGGGGCTGGAATCGACTGAAAGCTCAATGCCTTGTACGTCTGGTGGTTAAAGCTGGGTGTAGCTGGTACGTCAGATGGGTCTGGGATTGGAAGAGCTATATATGGCCTTTCCGTGTTGTCATGTCTATGTTATTAGAGGGACTTCTGTCTGTTTGAGGTACCAAATTAAATCTTTTTCAGGTTCTATCAAAGGGTTTTAAACTCATTCCCCAGGCTTAAACTTTAGACAATATTCCTGACAGGAACCTACATCTCATATCTACCCAGAAGCTATTTCTTTTCATTTAGTGCTGTTTGCCATCTGGAAAGACTGAGAAAAAAAAACAGCTTGTTTTTATTTTTTAAATAAAGCAAATTTTGGATCCTTAACATTTCTTTCTTCAGCTAATCTCTTTTTCTTCTACCATTTTACTGCAGGCAGCTAGAAAAAGCCGGGAAATACCTTCAGTACTACGCCTGAAATTATCCTCAGCTGCCTCATCCAGTTCATTGCGGGTAGTTTCTATTTTCCGTATTACCGCAGGCGATCATATTACTAAACTTTCCACCACCACAGACCAAGAGCCTTTTTTCTGACTTACAGTAATATTTTCCTCACCTTCTGGTAAGCCTCAGTCATAGTCCTTTCCTGAGCCATCAGTCCTCTTCTGACAATCTCTTCAAGGTGTTTAAGCTTTCATCTATACCGTCCTCCTGGTCCTGGAAGATCCCATTTATAATCCAATTCCAAGGACACTGCAACTTATTTTAAGTTTATATTATGGCAACAAACCACTTCCAAGTACCAAAACATGTCTTTTATTACTGAGTAATAAGCCATCGCAAAATTTAGTAGTACAAAATGACAATATTTGTTTTGTTTACAAATCTGAAATTTGGGGTGCCGGGGTGGCTCAGTCGGTTAAGCGTCTGCCTGCGGCTCAGGTCATGATCCCAGGGTCCTGGGATCGAGTTCCTCATCAGGCTCCTTGCTCAGCGGGGAGTCTGCTTCTCCCTCTCTCTCTGCCCCTCCCCCATGCTTATGCTCACTCGCTCTCTCTCATAAATAATAAAATATTTTTTAAAAAGTCTGAAATTTGGGCAGAGCTCACTTGGGACATCTCTCTCTGCCCTATTCAGCATCAGTTAGTGTGGCTCAAAAACTGAGGACTGACGTTCAGATGGAAGCAGTATCACCTTCTTTGACCTGTACGTCAGTCCTGCAACATTATATTCATAAAACAGAGTCACTAAAGCCAGTCCATATTCAAGGAGTGAAGAATTATATTCCATCATTTAAAGGAAGAAGTTGCAGACATTTTTAAACCACTGTGGATGGGAAGACTGATTCTGATCATCAAGGAAAAGTCTAGTAGTTGCAACATAAATCTTTGAGGTGTCTTTATACTTTCATAACAAGAAAGGAAATTAATGGATGCTTACTGCGATTCAATAGTGGTGAAACCTGCAATGGTAAAGACACTTTCAGAATGAATACCTAGGGAAAATCATCAGGTAAAGAATACAAACCAGCCGAAGCAGTGACGGAAGACAAACAAAAAACAAAAAAACAAAAAAACATGAAGAAGAGGAATGGAGTTTGAAATACTATTTAAGGCCATGCCTAGTAGCAGAATGAGAATGGTAATAGCTTCTTATAAATATATATGTATGTATTTAAATTTTTCCTCTCCTTCCCTTCTCCCTTTCCCATACTTTTTTATACAAAGTATGTAGGAGCTGTTTATCTTTAGAATTTAATTTTTAGGTCACAAGAAATTAAGTGGTAATTTAAGTAATTTTAATTGAACAAGAAGGGATAACTTTTGAAAAAATCAATAGCGTTGGTAAACCTCGAGCCACACAAACCAAGGGAAAAAAAGAGAGACACAAATTACTATTGCAAATGAAAAAGGAGCCATCACTACTGATTCCATGGACACTGAAAGGATGATAAAGGAATATTATGAATAGATCTGTGTCCCACAAATTTAATAATTTAAATGAAATGGACACATTCCATGAAAGACAAAATCAACAAAAACTGCCACAAGGATAAATAGACATTCTGAATAGACTTATATCTATTAAAGAAGTTGGGTCAACAATTAATAATCTTCTGAAACAGAAGGCACCAGGCCTAGATGGTTTCACTGGTGAATTCAAATATTTAAGGAAGAAATAATTCCAATTTTTTACAACCTTCCAGAAAATAGAAGCAGAAAGAACACTCTTAACTCATTTTATGAAGCCTGAATTATTCTAATATTAAAATCAGACAAAGACAATACAAAGAAGGAAGGTTACAGATCAATATCTCTCATGACATTGCATATATATGCAGCAATTCTTAAAAAAATAGCAGACTGAATCCAAAAATATGTAAAAAGAATTAGATACCATGACCACGTCATATTAAGTCCAAGTGTACAAGACTGGTTCAACATTCAAAAACTCAACTGATGTAATTTATCACAACAGTCTAAAGAAGAAAAAGCATAAAACAATTAGCAATAGATGCAGAAAAAACATTTGGCAAAGTTCAACACTTTGATATTAAAGATATATATATATTTCATGAAATATATATTTCATGATATTAAAAAAGGGGGTACATCCTCAACCATTCCTATTCAACATCATACTGCAAATCTTTGCTAATTCAATCAGAGTCCAGAAATAAAAATAAAAAGGGAAATAAAAGGTACACGAATTGAGATGGGAGAAATAAAACCATCTTTGTTTGCAGATGATTTGATTATCTATGCAGAAATTCCTAAAGATTCAACAAAAAAATGGTTGGGAGTAATAAGCAATTATTACAAGGTTTCAGAAGTTAATACACACAAGACAACTAATTCTTATATATCCTACATACCAACAATGGACAATTGGAATTTGGAATTAAAACATAACAGCATTTAAATTAGCACCACCAAAAATTAAATACTTACATATAAATCTAACAAAATGTGAACCAGATCTATTTAAGAAAAATTACAATAAAACTCTGAGAAAAAAAAATCAGAGAAGATCTAAAGAAATAGATATTTCATGTTCATGAATAGGAAGACTCAAATTTATTGAATGTCAATTATTCCCAATCTTGATCTACAGATTCAATACAGATATTTTGTTGATATTGGCAAACTAATTCTAAAGTTCATATAGAAAGGCAAAAGAGCCAGAATTGCCAACACAATTCTGAAAAAGAAAAGTTGGAGGATTGACACTACCCAATTTTAAGACTTACTATAAAGCTGCAGTGGCTAAGACAGGGTGGTATTGGTAAAAGAATAGACAAACATTTTAATGGAACAGAATAGAGAGACCAGAAGTAGACCCATACACTTATCGTCAATATTTCTCTGACAGAAGAACAAAGGCATTTCAATGGAGAAAGGACAGTCTTTTCTGCCAATGGTGCTGGAGCAACTGAACATCCATATGCCAAAAAAAAAAAAAAAAAAGGAATCTAAATACCCACCTTAACCCGCCTCACAAAAATTAACTCAAAATGGATCATAGATCTAACTGTAAAATGCAAAACTATAGAAAGTCTAGAAGTCAGAAAAACAATTCTAGGGTTGACAATGACATTTTAAATACAACACCAAAAACACAGCACATGAAAGAAAAAAATGATAAACTGAACTTTGCTAAAGTTAAAAATTTCTGTGCTACCAATGGTTCTGTTCAGAAAATGGAAAGATGAGCCACAGACTGGGAAAACATTTTTACAAAACACATACCTGATAAAGGACTTATAATCAAACTTCATCTCCCCCCCCAAAGCACCCTCTTAAAACTCAACTACAAGAAAATGGGCAAAATACCTGAACAGACACCTCACCAAAGAAAATATACAGATGGCAAATAAGATGTGGAAATATGTTCAACATCATGTATCATCAGGGCATGCAAATTAAAACAACAATGAGACACCACTACATACGTACCTAGGATGTGTTTAATCAGCTGTGTTAGGACAAGTAGAACAGAAATGACTTCAGTGAAGGAAGAAGTTTCTATACTCACAGATCCCTAAAAACAGGAGGCACAGCACACCACAGAGGGGACATACGGGGGATATGTTGTCAGTCAGAAGGCAGAGGGAGGGAGAGAAAAACATGGGCAATAGCTTTTATTGTTTTCATAGGAAGAAATTGGTGTGGTAGATAAACAGATATAGACTTGGCTAGTTTGAACAATTTCAGCAGGCTTGGTGTGTAGAGGTTGTCATGAGTTGTCTGGTACCTGGCCCTGAGTTGATTAGGTCAGAAGAATATGGACTTGGCACGTGAAAGTTGTATAAGGTTGGTGGTTGGGATTATGGGTTTTGGATTGGTTGGTTTGCATATGAATGATGTGATCACAAGGGAATCATTTACTACGTCTAGGAGTGAGCTAGTCCAGGGAGAAGTCTCTCACTGTCAGGAAGGCCTCAAGATGCTAAAGCATTATAAAATGCAGAAAATAAGAAACATGACTAATACAAAACACCTATCAGAGTAGCTAAAATCCAAAAACACTGACGTCAAATGCTGGAGACAAAGTAGAGCAGCAGGGACTCTCAGTCATTGTTTGTGGGAATGCAAAATAGTATGGCCGCTTTGGAAAATACTTCGACAGCCCTTACAAAATCAACCAGAGGTTGGCCAGATGAACCAGCAACTGCACTCCTAGATATTTACCCAAATCAGCTGAAACTTTAGAACCATACAAAATTCTGCACATGAATATATATAATAAACACTCAAAACTGCCAAAAATCAGAGCAACCAAAATGTCTTCCAAGAGGTAAATGGATAAACAAAACATGGTACATCCATAAAATGGAATATTATTCAGTGATAAAAAGAAATGAGCCATCAAGCCACAGAAATACAGAGGACTCTTAAATGCATATTGTTCAGTGAAAGAGCTAATCTGACAAGGCAACATACGGTATGACTCCAGCAATATGACATTCTGGAAAAGGCCAAACTGGAGATGGTTAAAAGACCAGTGGTTGCCAGGGATTCAGTGGTGGGAAGGACAGGGGGATAAATAGGGGAAGCACATGGCATTTTGAGGGCAGGAAAACGATTCTGTATACTAACTACTATAATGGTAGACACATGAAATAATGTGCTTGTCAGAATGCATAGAATTTTACATCCCAGTGAGTGAACCCTAATGTAAACTGTAGATTTTAGTTAATGATAATTTATTGATATTAGTTCATCAGCTGTAACAAATGTACCATAACAAAGCAAGATGTTAATAATAGGAGAAACTGTATTGGCAGAGATGGGGTATATAGAAACTCTGTTTTCCATGCCATTTTTCTCTAACCTTAAAACTACTTGAAAAGACAGTATTTAAAAAATGAAAAGGCAAGCACAACCTATGAAAAGATAGTTAGCTTTCTTTAACTGACAAAAGATGAATATCCAAAAAATTTAGAAAAAGTAAAAAATTAATGAAAAGGAGGGGAGATGAATGAACAGGAAATCCACAGAAAAGAAACCAAAATGGCTAATCTACGTATTGAACTCAATGGCAATACTTAAAAACAATAAAATTGACATAGTTCTCATTGACCAAAATATAAAAGTTGGACAATTTCGAGTGGTGGTGAGACTGTAGCCATGAAGAACTCTTAGCCCCTGCTTTTGGGTGTGTAGATTGGAACATTTGCTCTGGTGAGATCTAGTTGGTTAGCTTTGTACAAATCATGTCATATAGCAATGGCACCTGAAGTATTCATCGAAGATAAAGTCTGATACGTGCACAAAAGGGGGCACAGACAAAAATATTCATTACACCATAGCTAGTAATATTAAAAATATGTAAGAAATTTAAGAAAAGAATGACTAATGAAATAAAACAATACATAGCATTTAATATGAATAACCTTGAGCTATACATGTTATAGGAATAAACTCCCAGAACAATAATGAGTAAAAAAAGCAGAATTATATGTAAAGAGTCATGTTTGAAGACATGAGAAGTTTTTATTTAGGATGCATACATATGTAGAAATAGAATAAAAACATGAATAGAAATACTCAATACTGAGTTTTGTGGAAATGATTACCTTAGGGAAGAAAGAGAAAAAGGTTTGGAGAAGGCAATACAAGGAGCTTCCACTATATCTGTAATGTTTTACTTCTTTAAATAATTCTGAAGCAAATATTGACAAAATGTCAAGATTTTATTTAGAGTTGGGTGGGGGTGCGTGACTGTTCTCTTTGCTGTCATACTCTTCTGTATATTTGAAGGACTTACCTTTAATTAGTAAAATTTACAATATGTATATGATAAACCAGCTCCATTATGTTTATCTTGAAGATGAGAAAAAGAAACCGAATGAAAGATGTTGGTTGCGACAATGACCTCTTAGGAACTATGCCATCATAATATAATGAGTTCAGGGGGTTCAACTCAAGAGACAGTGATGAGCCTTATGCTGTCATGGACATACCAGGGAGAGAATGATGTTTAAAATTAGCAGCAGTGACAGGGTCAGAAGTCCTTCTACCCTAACTATTCCCAGCAAGGAAAGCTGTCCCAAATTACCACTGGTGATGGTCTGCTGGGAATGGGAGAGTACCCTCTATCAGGACTCCCCTTGTTCTCAGAAAACACTATCAGCTGAGCTGTCATTATTAACAAAGCCCAAAAGGAGACTGAAAGCTTTGTTTCACTCTTTGCCCAGCCCTCCAACATTGTTGGAGGTACCTATTCAGTTGTTAAAAAAACAAAAAACAAAAAACCATCATGTTGCACAGCTGCACTGTGCTGATACGAAAGTTGATGGCATCGGCTGTAATTTTGAGGGGTAGTGTGGACGTTTTGTGATGTGGAAAGTTTCTGTGCACACAGATTGACCGGAGAAGCAAATGAAACAAACATGCAGCAGAGTTGAGGATATAGAAATTTTGGATCTTTCTGGGATTTAGGGGTGGGCTTGATTTTTCTCCAAAGAAATAACTCACTCCCCTCTAAAAGAAAAATATGAGAGAGAACGCAGGTAAATATGAGAATCTGTTTTAATGACGTTGATTTATTTCAGTAGATGGAGACCAAATTAAACCAGAAAATAAGGAGAAAAATAAAAATTAGCAGCAATAGCAGGGTTCCCAATTGGCCAACTTGAAGATCAAATAGTAAAAACTCCTAGAAATGCAGTAAGATAGGATGCTGGAAAACTGAGCTTGAGACTGCCCTCTGACATAAGCTACCACTTCCATGGAATTCAGTCTTCTCATCTCTAAAATGAATGTTCCGGGTTAGATCAATGTTTCTCAAATGTCATCCTTAGGCCACCTATCAGAACCATGTAGAGGTATTCATGACAAACTCAGATTCCTGGACCACACACAGACCTACAGGATTACCATGCATTGGCTGGGGTGACAAGATCCATTTTTACAACTTCTCCAAGAAATTGTATATACAATTTGGGACCCAGTATAGAGCATTTCAGGTCTTAAATACCTCTTTCTATGCTAATCATTGATGATTTAATGTGATTCCTTTTGACTATGTCTCTAGATTTTATGACATTTTCAGCATTTTGTAAGAGAATTAATGTGTTTGTTTTCTTAAGTTTCTTAAGTTGGTGTAGTTTTCCAAAGAGTGCAGTCAATGATCTACCCTCTGAAAAAAAATTGTCTATAGTTCCTAGTACAAACAGGTCTCTCTAGCAATCTTTGTTGATGATGATGATGAAGTTGGTAACAAACAGAATGGCTATTCCTTCACACTCTGAAGCATAATACTTTAATTCTGTACAGTGAAGCTGTTTAGGAAAGTTATTTAGAAAGGGAAGGGAAGATCTTTTATAGGAAACACCCAGGACTAGCTTCCCTAGTTTTACTCCCTTCTATACTCATCTGCAATATTTCACTGTGTTGATTCTAGTTCAGTATCCATAAATTTGTGTCTACTCCTTATCTTTTTAAAATTTTTATTGTTGACATACAGCTGACGTATAATATCACATTAGTTTCAGAGGTACAACATAGTGGTCTGACAGGTCTAGACACCATGCTCACCACAGTGTCTAGTTACCATCTGGCACCTACGACACTATTAAAATATTATTGACTCTATTCCCTTTGCTGTACTTTTCATCCACATCACTTATTTTATAACTAGAGGTTTGAACCTCTTAATCCCCCTCACCTGTTTCACTCATCTCCCCAACCCTTTCCCCCTGGCAAGCACCAGTTTGCTCTCTGTATTTATGAGTTATTTCTATTTTTTGTTTGTTTGTTCATTTTTTAATCAGATACATGCCAAATCTCCTAACTGCCAGGAGTTTTGCTTTTTATGCATGGGAGACTAAGATTTAAAAAACAATATACAGTGATTTTCCCCAAAGAAGTCACAGGTTGGGGGTAAATTGACAATATGCACTACCATATTATTGTGGGGGTGTTAAAACAGTTACGATAAAGTGATTTAACACCACAGAAAGAGAAGCAACTTGCCCTAATCTGGGAAAGTCAAGGAAGGTTTCACCAAAGAGGTCATATTAGATCTGGGTCTTAGAAGTTGTGTCATACGAGAGAAGAAAGGTAAACAGAGAAGGCCAGGAGGGATGTGAAGAAAATTCCAGGAAGAGGCGAAGCCTAAGTAAAGGCATAAAAATTTAAAATGATACCATGTGCTTAGGAGATGATCCGTTACTCTTTGTTTTAGGAAGAAGGACGAAACATGAGTTTGCAAAATGAGTTTGGGCTCAGATTGGGAAGGTCTTGAATACCATGCTAAAATTTAAGATAATTTTTATTCAGTGTAATGTCATGCTTTGATCTCCATTTTGAAAAATTTCTCTAGAACAAATACAAAAAGTGGAGAACAAGGTAGAAACCAGTAGGTAATAGATGTGTTAGGAGACTGGTATGGTAGTGCAGGTGAGTACCTGCTTTAGTAAAGCTATAGTGATGGAAAGCAGGGAAAAGACTGGAAAGTTATTTCAGCAGCAGAATTCCAGGGGGTTAGTATGTGATCAGATATGTGGGAAGAAAGGGCCCAGGGGAAATGTCAAAGTTGTTTATGTGGTTTCTGGATGTGGTGACTGAAAGGCTGGAGGTATGATTAATAGAGACAGACGAACAAAGGAGTAGGAGCAGAGTGGGGTGGATGAGCTTGATATTTGACATGTAGAGTTTGAAGTGCTTTCATTAGTCCAGAGATTTGGATCTCACAAAAATGTGGGCCTGGGCATGTCGATTTGGAGGACGGCAGGATCAAGTTAATGGTTGAAGTCAGCCAAGTTCCTAAGACTGCAGAGAGGGAACTCAGAATGGGAGTATAAGACAGTTAGGGATAGAAAATGGAGAACGTTGGGGCACCTGGGTAGCGCAGTCGTTAAAGCGTCTGCCTTCGGCTCAGGGCATGATCCCGGAGTCCTGGGATCGAGCCCCACATCAGGCTCCTCCACTGGAAGCCTGCTTCTTCCTCTCCCACTCCCCCTGCTTGCGTTCCCTCTCTCGCTGGCTGTCTCTCTCTGTCAAATAAATAAATAAAATCTTAAAAAAGAAAGAAAGAAAGAAAGAAAGAAAATGGAGAACGTCTACGTTTAACTGCTTTGCATATGGGCAGACATTATGAGAGATAACCCATGAGGGAATGAGATGGGAGAATGCATGCAGCTAGTTACCAGGACAAAAGAAAGTACTGAAGTTCTAGAAAGGCACAGAATGCTTAAACTACCAATGCTTAAAGCAGCAATCGATTACTTTGTTACATTTCTTTCTTCATATTGGACCACACCAGATATATAACATGCTAACAAGAAAGGTTTTATAAGAGTATATAAAATACATTTAAGGTAGCACATCGATATTATTAAATTAAAAGAAAGAGAAGCAGGCGACAATTGGGATATGGGTACATGGACTGTAGAAACAGGTGCGGCATTACTTTTTTCAGACCACTTACTGAAGCTTTCATAAGCTTTCTACAACTTGAGGTTTAGAATTATTCATGATAAACTGAAGGAAAAAATATAAAAGGAGGAAAATATTTAGAAATAAGATGAAGTGGAGTTTCTTATTTCATGATTTTATTGCTAAAATCGATAGAGTGGGGAACAGAGTAGATAATGAACTTGAACAATTCATAAAAATATACACTTTCTCACTGATAAAGAATTAGCAATTCAGAGAATGAGAATCTGGCTCATTATTTTAATTAATTCAGCATTATTTTAACAAATTTTTATTGAGTGCTTACCATATGCCAAATACTATTCTAGGGGCTGGGATACACCAGAGAGCAAGAGAGATGAAGATTCCTGCCTTATAAAGCCTATCAAATAAATAGCTAACCGATTAGTGGTTGATATTTGCTAGAGCGAAGGGGAAAAAATGGTGAAGAGGGAGAGGAAGTGCATGGGGCGAACAATGCTCGCAGTTGTAAGGATAGCCCGAAATACCCTTACGAGAAAGTAACATTTGAGTCATGACTTCATTTAGGTTAGAGAAAGTGATGCTGACACGGGAGGGAGCAATTATAGCAAGTGCAAAGCCAAGAGGTGGCAGCGTGTCTGCTGTCCTGGGAGAACAGACAGGAGTCCTCAGAGTCTGGACTCGACTGGAAAACTGTGGTGGGCAGGGGTAGGGGGGACAGGGTACATATGAGAGGCAGTGCTAGCCAGATCCTGCAAAGCTCTGCAGGCCATCATGAGGATTTTGCCTTTCCTTCTGAGTGAGATACTGGTTTCAAGTGGAGTTGGAAGAATTATAGTCTTATGTTGCAATGGAATAAGGTACTGGCATAATTTCTACAATTGCTGTTGTTTTTTGTTTGTTTGTTTAAGTAGGCTCCATGCCCAGTATGGAGCCCAATGCAGGGCTTGAACCCACAACCCTGAGATCAAGACCTAAACTGAGATCAAGAGCCCTACGCTTAACCACTGAGCCACCCAGGGGCCCCTCTACGGTTGGCTTTCTTACAGAAGATAACTCTCTTGATTTTGTCCACACGTATTATAGTAGGCAGAATTCTAAGGATGTCCTCCAAGATGCCCATGCCCTGATAGTCCGGCACTGCGGAAGGAATTTGCAGATGGAATTAAGGCTACAATCAGCTGATACGAAAACAAGGAGACCATCTAAGTTGATCCGTGAATCCCATGCGACAATGCAAGACTTTAAAAGCAGAGATAAAGAGAGAAAAATCAGGCAGAAGGCAAGGTCATAGATTCAAGGCAAGAAAAGGATTCTACCTGCCATTCCTGGCTTTGGAGATGGAAAGAGGCGGCCACAGGACAAGCAGTACAGGAAACCTTTAGAAGCTGAGAACAATCCCAGGCCAGCCGCTGTTAAGAAACAGGGACCTCAGTCCTTACTTGCAACTACGGGAAACGGAATTCTGCCAACAATCTGTAACTGCTTAGAAGCGGATTATTCTCCAGAACCTTCAGAAATGGACCCAGCCCTGCCCCACTGCTTTCAGCCGGTGAAACCTAGAAAAGAGGAAACTTGCTTTCTCCAGACTTGCGAAGTACAAAACTGGGAGATAACAAATAGATGTTGTTTTAAGCCACTAACTTTGTGTTACGTTGTTAGGACAGCAACTGAAAACTAAAACTTATATAAAGCATAAAACATCCAAATATTGTATTTGCCTAACATTTCATTGAGAACAAAATCTGTGACTTATTTTTCTAAAAGAATTCTCTTTATATTTCTGTACATGAATGTCCTAGTTCAGACATAACTCAGTATAAGACAGCACATTAATCCCTCAGTGATTAAAGAAACTGAAATAATTTACTTTGGGAATTTTGCTTATTGTATTATTTCCTAAATAGTTTATGTTCTAGTGGATTCAGAAAGCCTAGAATTTATTAGAGAAAATGTAAGATCTCTCAGGGACTGGGACTCAATAAATGAATATGGCATTTTGTCATCATAACTGTACATCGAAGGGAGAAAAATCAAAAGGTTTTCCTAACTAGCTAAAACCAAGAAAGCAGTGGAATAAGATTCTACCATGAAATTCATATTACCATCAAGAATCTCAAAGATTGCAGGATTATAGGTATAGAAGACAAACCCCACAGTCTCCCCAAAACCATCCCTAGGTTTGGTCTCATGTGTTTACTGTTGTCATATCCACCACGGAATGGAAAGCAGACGTCTCAAGATGAGCTTTTCCTTAATTGCATGTCGACATAAGAGACAATTGTCTACAGATTCCCAGTTTCCTTATATTCTTGGGGCACCTGGGTGGCTCAGTGGGTTAAGCGTCTGACTCTTGATTTTGGCTCAGGTAATGCTCTTAGGGTGGTGGGATTGAGCTCAGGCTCGTCGCTAGGCATCAGGCTCCACACTCAGCACAGGGTCCGCTTGGGGTGCTCTCTCCCCCTCTCTCTCTGCCCCTCCCCCCACTCGTGCTCTTTAAATAAATAAATAAAATCTTTTAAAAAACCATGAGATATTCTTACAGACCTCCAGTCTTGCATAACTCACAGTGCTTGCTCCCATCTGAACATCACAGACATGGTGTTTCTCTTGTCAGGAGATTTTTCCGGTGGATTGTGTGCACTTGTGTTAAGCCCAAGTTGTTGATGTCTAAACATAGACTCTGCATTTTCCTGTAAGACATCCCAGCCATTTTAAAGCCCATCAAAAAAGATACAGTGAGTGCTGCCCCCACAGCTTCTAGTCTTCAGTGAAGATGATGAAACGCACTCAGAAATAAATAGCTTCATTCAAACTAGAGCTTAAAAACACCAGATTGATCCACTGGTTTCAAACGGGTTTTCAATCGCAGCTGACAGTGGCATCCTGTGGGGCTCAAAAGATGGTCTTGTCTTATTTGAAAGTGGGACTTTCAAACACAGCCATCATTCAGAACACTTCAGAAAGCCCTTCTCCTCCCTGTATATTTGACTCCATCCCTTTCTCTTCATCTTGAAATTTTCCTACAGAATTGATTGACTCAGAAAAAAGGAGGGAAATGCAGAATGCAGTAGGCTACAGAAATTCTTGTATATTACAATCATTTCTTCCCTGACTAAATGTAATAAAAACATATCCTTACCTCCTTCCCAGATTCCCAAAGCCGCCAAAGATTATAATGTTCAGTTTTTAAAATATCTTTCTTTTTTGGATATTTTGAATTTAATTTAACTGTAGAGAAGATTAAAAACCTGTGACTGTCCTGTCTCACTTAAGCTATGGGATATTTTAGAAAGCAAGTATCATATTTTGCTATTATAAAATTAATTCAACTGTGCATTCTTTTATTCATTCCATTATAAATAATTTGACAGACTTCTACTGACTATCTCCTATCATGTACCAGGTTCTGTAGTTGGCACTGCGTATACATAAATAGGATGAAGTCTCTGCCTATGAAAAGTTCATAATCTACTTAACCAACCAATTTCACATAAACGCATGCCCCACGCACACTCACCAACCCATAATAGATGCCAATCGAAAGTTCTTTCTACAATTAAGATGATTCAAGTTCATCTCAGTTGGGGAATGGGGAATTTCTCAATAAATTATGACCCGGCCCTTTTACTTACTCTCAAATGGATTTTTTATCATCTATTATTTATCAATTGATCTTTGAGGCTGAACGAAATCAATATATTTTGTACTGTCTTCTTAAAGGCAATCAGGTTTCCTGGAACTGAAATGTACTGAGGGACTCATCTTTGTTATCCTTAAACAACGTGGGTAAATCGTATAAAAATTAGACAACATTTCTATCAGAGTTGAAACAGGTGCCAACAGAAACATGGGGGCCAAGCAGGAGAGATTACATTACCCCGATGTCCCATAAAGTCCGATAACCTGTGCCAAGAACGTGTTTGGTAATTGCATGTAAAAAAACATTCTAATCATATTCTTTGTGAGTTGTAAGTTCTAGTGGGGATTCAGAGAAGCTGTCTTCAAGTATGATGACGTTCAATACGAACTTGCCACACGCTTGTCACTTTGCCTTGAGAATTTGAGGACTTTTCTTTCACACGTGGCAATACTAAATAAATACATGAATGAATGGAAAGCAGCGGCTGAGGGCAGAGAAGCGGGCTGAGGATCCTCTCCTCTGATTACTTCACAGCAGAAGGAACTGAACTATTAGTCCTTCTGAGAATGAGAGGTCTTGTTGCAGGAAAGATACAAGGTAATACCGTCTATAATTGTACTCGCTTTTCCAGAAAACCTTGAAAATCATTAAAAATTCCCCTCTTCCTCTCATGCCGAAGTTGCATAAATATGGTGTTATATGATTCAGGAATTTGCATAATTATAGCTTGCTGTATTTTGCCATAACCTAATAAAGAACTTTATTTCAATAAAACAGCAACTAAACCATACATGATTGTTAGGCTCAATATCAATTGTCCCTCATTAATGTTGCAGAGAAGCGATTAGCATTTTGAGGCAAACAAGGTGTACTTAGTTAGTGGGACATGACCCCGCTGTCACTAAATTATATCTATGATTAATGATCTTCTCCAGTTTAAAGTTTGAAACACAACAAAGAGATTGTAAGTGAAAAATGGGTGAGAGATAGGGAAAAATGAGAAAGATGAACCTTAAGACTTGACTCATATATGCCATTGTTCGATACCGAACCTGGCTCCTAGTGCAATTGACCTCAAGGTTGATGCTCAGATTTCAAGACAGTGGTTTTTAACCCTGGCCACACATAAAAATCACCTGTGGAACTTTTTAAAAACCCCAGTGTTCAGGTCCCACCTCAGACTAATTAAATTCTCTGGAGGTGAGACCTGGGCACTACGAGGTTTTCAAAGAATAAATGCCGTAATATCCACATTTTAAAAATGAAACGCAAGTCAGGAAGAAAATAAAAAGAAAAAGGTGTATTTAAACACATTATGATAAAGATTTTGATTTGGGTTTTCTACTTTACATTGTCAGAATAAAAAATCACTTTCCTCTGGTTTCCTAGGTCATCCAGAGCTAAATAGAGAATTGGCGGGGACGGGGTGTTTAGGTATTTATTTCACCACTGAAAGATCATTTTATTATATGGAACATAGTTTCATTTCATTCTAATCAGTCCGTTACAATCACAGCCAAATCGAGAAAGACAAAACCTACAAAATTAGAACCATTTTAGAACTCTCCCCAAAAAGATTTTTTCTCCGTGTATGTACATATATGTAAACTCACATGCCTACTGTACTTTGACTCCCTTTTCAATAAGTCTGATTTAGGAGCTATCCAACCTGGTAACAATTGCCTTGTTACCAGAAACACTGAAAAGACCTCACTTTGGTAGCCCAGCGTTATCTAGAATCAGGTATTTCAGGATGCATCATCCTGGGCGGAGCATTTGGTTAAGTGACTGACACCTGGTTTTGGTTCAGGTCATGATCTCATGGTTATGGGATCGAGCCCTGCATTGGCCTCTGCACTTAGCACAGAATCTGCATGGGATTCTCTCTTTCTCCCTCTATCCCTTCTGCTCATGCTCTCTCTCTCAAATAAATAAGAAAATCTCAAAACAAATAAATAAATGCAACACGAAACAGGATTACATTCAGACTTTCACAAGCCCTAACACTGAGAAGATTACGGTGTACCTCCACGTGTAATTCAAAGTAAACACAATATTAAGTCATTAAACAAAATTTTTCATATATGCTGATATAAAATATCTTTTTCCAAATTTTCTGCCTATAAAATTCAGGATAACTTCATTAAAGTTGGACTTTTCTCAAAATGTTGGTGTATCTAATACATGTCAGGCAGCCGATCAAGTGTTCTATCACTATGTAACTTGACTATACAACCGATTCGTGCCCATATGTATACATGCAATATTAGTGGGTGTATATTTTTGCAGATTTTATATCTGGCACCCTGGTAGCCAATGGAAAGTTGAGTAAGGGGAAGATCAAAGATGGAAGGAAGGAAGGAAGGAAGGAAGGAAGGAAGGAAGGAAGGAAGGAAAGAAGGCAGACAGGAGGGAGAGAGGGAAGGAGAGGAGGAGGGGAGGAGGGGAGGGAAATATCATTGGAATGAAACCAAATAGAATTTTTTCTTCTCTTTTACCCCTAATTCTTCAACCCATTTCTACTGTTCACTTGCCTTCTCTTTCCATTCATCTGTTCATTCCCCCTTTTGATAAAAATCCCTAGCAACTCCCAAAGTTGATGAATTGTCACCGTACATACTAAAACGTTTTCACAAAGATGGCAAACTAGATTCAGAAATAATTTTTACTCAAAGTTCTGAGAAACCCTCACAGACCTTGTAGAGATTACCCAAGTTTGAAATCAATTCAGTTGCTCTACTGCCTGAAGTGCTATTAAAGTGATTGATTGATATATGGTTTTTGAATGTATTCACTTCATTATTTGAGTCATTTCCACCTTGCTAGTGCTACCGGTTAAACTTAGTAAGTTGATCCTTCAATCTAGACGTGCTATGTATTGTGTGATATTAACTTTCGTGAATCTGGTCAGTTGTGAGATCTCTTTAGTGCTTATATTCAGACAGTTCTTCATCTTTTTTCTTTTGCTAATAAACAGTTAATATGGCTTTGAACTGCCTTATGAATAAATTACCAACGCTGTTGCGTCATTTCAGATAAAGAGGGATCAGTACAGAGATTCAGACTGCTCCATACACATAAAGCATTTCAGATCCTTTTCATGTATACCTTAGAATTAGCTAGAGGTCAGAAGAAAATAGAAAAAATATCTTTATTTTCTAATAATATCTTGTAGTTTTCACTCAGAAAAAAAGCGAAGTTTTCATTTAACTTAATGAAACAAAAAAGTAGTTAATTATATAATCAGTGGATTCATTCCTAATTTTATATATTGGCAGAGGCATTTCATCTTGAGTCCTCCACACCCTTGGAATATATTAGCATTGGAAATCACGGATTAAATTCTTGGGCATATTGGAAAGGTAAATATAATAGTGATATGTGTTATATAAATATGTGCATAAATATGTAGGTAGGACTACAATTTGGAAATGGCTGGTTGGACTGGTACATTATCTTATCGGGTAGGATTTCTTTTTTTTTTTAGATTCTTAACTTGCTGCCAGATTTCGTGCTTAGTTGGAGAGGGTTTCATATGATTTTTTGTATGTTTATTTATGGTATTTTTTTCACTAAAAATGCATCATTACCTTAGCAGCTGCCGCACCACATGGAGCAGCATGTGTGCTTTTTAGAAGAGAACCGGAGCACCTTCCCCCAGAAACCCGGAGCCAATATGCTTTGGGAAGTCTGCAGCAGGACTCAGATTTCACCAGCAAGATCATGTAGGATTTAGATATTTTTGCCGGCTTTTTTTTTCCAATAATAATTTTCTTTACCATTGCTTCCTTCCTGAGTATTCTATTTAAAAATACTATTTCAAAAAAAGAAAAAATATAAAAGTTAATGCATAACGAAAGAGAGCTTAAAATACATTCTCTTGCTTGGGGCCATTTTGGAAGGAGCTTAGGGCTGCCTCTACTTAACAAACAAAACATGAAAGAGAAAAACACAGAAATGGGTAATGGTGTATTTTTCATGAATGAGCCTGTCCTTGCTTTGTATACATGAAAGAGTCTGCACCTTCTTTCTTAGTTTGTGTGTGAGGGGGGGTGGATGGGGGTGAGAGAGAGAGAGGGAGGGAGGTAGAGAGAGAGAAAGAAGGTAGGGGCACAGAGAGAAGAGAGGGAGAGAAAGAGACAGAGAGAGAAAAGGGGGAGAAAGAAAGGAAGACAGGGAGGAAGGGAGGGGCGGGGGAAGTATGGACAGGAGTCATGCCAAGTCAACCTAGCCTTCCTCTGCCTCAGCGCTCAAGTTCCTGTCCCCATGTCCATGCATTTATCAAAAATCTCTTTTCAATCCCCAACCTCAACGCTATATGCTGAATTGTATGCCTCTTCCCTCCAGGTGAATCCCAGAGTATCTTTGCAGAACAACACCTTCAAGGCTACTACTCAGGTCAGGCATGGACAAATAGCCAATTGAGGAATGCTAGCAAAGTAATCCATAAATGTATTACTCTGTATATTTTGTGTAAATGATGCTAAGTGATTCATTTTCCCGAGTTTTTAACATGAAATTACGTATTTTAAATGGAATGTCTGGCTTATTTTAAAATCTTATGGACTTTAGAGATAAAACTTCATCTCATCAAAACACATTAGTTCAAGGTATGGAGTGGACCTTTATAAATCCCCCTGCCAAAATAGCATCTAAGAGTTGGAACTGGGGAGTAAATTTCTAATATCCACAGGAGGGGGAAAAAAAGAAAAGATAGAATTCTGAAGAATGGTGTTATCAGGAAAACAAGGCACCTATCAAGCTTCCTGAAATTGTTTTCAGATGACCAGTTATGATGAAAATCACACATATAAGTGCATTTGATTGGATGTAACAGGTAAATATTTAATGCAATGCGTTCATTATTACAGTCCTTGAGTTTAAAACATGCGTCTAGGGGCACCTGGGTAGCGCAGTCGTTAAAGCGTCTGCCTTCGGCTCAGGGCGTGATCCCGGCGTTATGGGATCGAGCCCCACATCGGGCTCCTCCGCTATGAGCCTGCTTCTTCCTCTCCCACTCCCCCTGCTGTGTTCCCTCTCTCGCTGGCTGTCTCTGTCAAATAAATAAATAAAATCTTAAAAAATCAATCAATCAATCAATCAATCAATCATGAGTCTATACAGATGTGGAAAGTAAGATACACCAGAACAGGAAGGAATACTCCTGAACTTCGAGCTGGGCCTGTCAGATCGCATTCTGACTACCAAGTTTGAGGCCGTTCTGTGGGCCTTCGATCCCTCAGTGGTACCATGCGCCAGGCGACCACTTGAGGTGGCCACGCCCCGTGGTTGCAGGGACTAGGCAGCTGATAGATGTGAGGGCGGGGCTAACTGAGATGGGAGGCTGGATGATAAATGGGAACAGACATTCCGACCCTGTGTCAGGGAGGCAGTAGGAAGTAGTAGGCAGAGGAAACTAGAGAGCGTGAGTCTGGTCTAAGAGGGGCCAAAGCCATTTAAGTTCCAAGTTATTTGCAGAATGTGGGAAGCGCAGTCCAAATGTGGCACAGCTAATTTCAAGGAACCCCCGAAATCCAGATTACAGAGTAGAACACAAAATCTCAAGAATTTTACAAATTGCTCACCAAGTTTCACCTTGTTTTGTTTTTTCAAAAGTACACTGAGCACAGCTGTGGAGCAGATCCGATTCACAGGAAATCTGTGCAGATTAACAGCCTTTAGTCTGGATTATCATGAAGATGCTCTAAAATCCTATGGATTTATAACAGTGTGAATTTCAAACGGCAAAAGGCTAATAGGCTGGTTTGGGTTAGTTGGAAACAAAACCCTGAGCTACGGAACACTGGGCATGGATTTGAGATCGGATCAGCCACGGAGAAGCCAAGTTGAGCCAGGCCTGCCTAGACATTTTCCCCAGAAGATGGCCTTCTTGCCTTTCACGAGAGCACTTCAGTGCTAAACAACTTGTTTTATGTCCACAGCATATGACTTCGATCGGGGGCCAATACGATACACCAGACCAGCTCCGGGCCTGACTTTCGTCCTGCCTGGCCCTTCGCAAAGCCTGGCAAGATGGAATCAGCCAAGTGCAAGTGAGAGTTGGTACTGGAAAAATACGAACTGGCTCTTGGTTCAGTCTGTGATCCAAGAGGCGGCGCCGGGAAGGACAGCGAGGGCCAAAAAGCTGGTGGAGCTGTGGCGCAGGGGAGCCAGAGACACAGAACATGACAGCCAAGGATGGGGAAGTTGGAAATCCAGGGCGATCACCGGAGCTGGGGCCGCAGGCCATGGGGTCAGCTGGAGTGTTCCGCTGGATAGCCTCTCTGCCCCGAGTTTTGTGTTCTGGTTCTTTCCTTAACTGCATCTCAATGGTATCTCTCAGCCCTCCACTGTTAGACAGCATGACCTCCAGCTCTGCTCTTTGCTTACAAAAGCTTGTCTGAGCACACGAAATTGAGGTAAGGTTGTGTTAGGGACAGCCTAGCCTCCCCTCCTGGAGGCTGGTTCTCCAACTCTGTCCTTGGACTGTAACAGACCACCAGATTTTTGGATCACTGAGCTTAGCCCCCCAGATGTGCTCGCAGGAGTCGTCCTTCAATATTAAGCCCACTGATTTCATTAAAGATAGCTAGGACGGGCAGGGATATGATTGTATCTCTGAAAAATGCTTTTGGATATCATTTTCATTAGATCACTGAGAGTTCCTTTTACAAAGCCCTGGAAAGTATGTCCAGAAAGAAATGTCCATTAAAATGCAGTGAACTTGTCACTTTTTGCCCAGGCTGTACAGCAGCTCAAAGCCAAAGACGAACTTTATCATCAAGCCGAGTTATTCCCTGAGTTTGCGTACTTGTGTTCTTCCATTCTCCTTGGTCTTATTTATCTACTCAGATACCATCTGAAAAGGGAAAGGGAATAAATAAATCCAATGAACAAGCTAAAATTCTAGCAGATGGTTCTTTTTAAATGTTTTTTTTTTTTTCAAATGCAAGGAAATTAAGAACTAACCACTCTGAAGATACTTAGAATTGAAACAAAAACAAATTTAGCAACCTTCGATGAAAGGTATGCACGAGACTCCAACTCAGTAAATGAGGAGAAAAGACTCTCCCTTCCCAAATCTGTTCACACAAGTCATGCATAGCTTTTATTGCGTCTTTAATAGTGGCCACATTCATCATCCCAGACCTTCTCGGACCTACGTTGATATTGTTACAATATCGGTTTCCCACATTCCCCTACCCAGGTCCGGTGCCAACTCTAGCTGTAATTATATCATCTTAGCAATTGTAAGTTTACCGTCTCTGTAATCTTCTCTTTCGTAGAGAAGCTAGACGGTTTGACCAGAATTTGCCCTTTATTGCCACATGCTTTGGACCAAAACATGAATTGTATGATATCCTGTTGCAGGAAAAAAAGGGGGTAAAGCAGTCTTCTTTGAAATGTGGTCAGCCTCTTTTATGCCGTGGTATTCCAAAAGCTAGGAGTCAGAAAACTACCCATAACATTTTTGCCGGGTTAATGCTTATCAGGCCAACGAACCTGGAAAGTTAATTCCTGAGCTCGTGTTTATCTGTAAAACTGAGATAATGTTTCTCTCACTGAGTAGCTGCGAATGTTAAATGAACTGTTGTTTGTGAAGTTAATTGGAAGGTCATTATTCAAGGGTGAATATCCATTTGTTCATTTTTAGGGTAAAGTTAAGACTGGAGGGAATTGGTGGGCTCCTGGCTTTCTGTCCTGACTCTGACTCACTCTAGAACCTTGGTCACTTAACTTCCCCAAACCACGGGCTTCCCACTGGAAATTTCAACATCCAATATGTCTCAGCACATTAATTAAAAGCACTCTTCAAATGAAAATATCATTAAATCTCTAGAAGATTCTTATTCAAGAAACCATAATTATTTTTATTCAAATGATCCATTTGTGCATTTATGATGTACAACATAGCATGCTATACTGAAATTAGACATAAAGACATTAAAAACAAAAATTAGACATTTTGTAAAAGTGAGGATATTGGCCACGAAAAGAAGTTCTGGTGGAAACCTGAAAGAATAGCTATTAACTAAGTCTGCTATTTTTTAGAACGATACCTAAATGTTAACATTGCAATGATTTCTGAAGGATACACGTGCAAATATAATTGTTAAAATATTTAATAGTTGGGGCGCCTGGGTGGCACAGCGGTTAAGCTTCTGCCTTCGGCTCAGGGCGTGATCCCAGCGATCTGGGATCGAGCCCCGCATCGGGCTCTTCCACTATGAGCCTGCTTCTTCCTCTCCCACTCCCCCTGCTTGTGTTCCCTCTCTCGCTGGCTGTCTCTATCTCTGTCGAATAAATAAATAGAATCTTTAAAAAAAAAAAATTAATAGTTGCTCTGTGTTTAAGTTGCCACTGATGTGATAATGGGCTAGAACTATAGCACCCCCATTTTTTCCCAAGTCTGTGACAAGCCTGCAAACTTGATGGTATTAAGTTGTGTACAAGATTAATAGTCGCTAACCACCAGCCATCAACCCATCATTCAACTACGCATTCATTCTCACCCCCCAGCATTACTTACGCAAGCACACATCATTCTTTACTCTCTGCAGCCAGCATTACCACTGTTTCTCACCTTCCTGATAAAACACTAGAAATTTAAAAGGAAATTCAAAGTAGTGGAACGCATATATTGAAACGATCTTTATCTGCACTAAAGTTTCTCCAAACTCAATAACTTACAGATGATTAAGTATTTGATCTTGATCTATCCTTCAAAGTCCTATAAGCGTGTCCCTAAATATTCAAATCCCCTGCACAGATGTCAGTAAATGTCAGTAATTTTTGTGTGTATGTGTATATATGTATATACACACATATGTACGTATCTGCATACATATATGCATTAAATACCCTGTTAAACCCCAAATACGGGACATTTTTGCTTTCTATGTGTAATAACGGCCAAAAAGAAGTTTAAAAAAACACAGCAGGAGGGCAAGAAATGGTACACTTAGAGCAGTAATTTGTCAGGTTGAACTGAGGCCAGAATCTTGGTGTCCAGTCCCTTGATCTTATTATTTATCACACAGCGTGACCAAAAAAATAGGGGCAGGGGAGAAAGAGAATAAAAGGCCCTCCTGCAAAGATAGACAAAACCCACCATTGATTGAATTGCATCTGATTGTTCACTGTCCAGTGCACCTGTGCTGCTTCCCACCCCTTTCAAAATCTCCTTGGTCCTGAGGGTTGAATGTTGCTCCTCTTGCAGACGTATCCAAATTGAGATGGGAAGAAACACAAAAGGTAAATTTATCCTGACACTTTCTTCATTCCAAGCTCCCACTGTCCTGCGACGCACAATTGTCATTTTCGATGAAGAGAAAACCGGCCGTTTTCAAGGATGAGAAGTGGATTCCTCTTCCTACCAGTCTCAGCACAAGGGCATCCCACAGAATTAGCACCGAAGGAACCGCAAGCAGAAGGGCAGATGGTGCCGTGCCCTCTCATCTGTGCTTATTGTCCACAGAGCTTTCACAGCGGAGGCAGGAAATAGGGGAGCAGGGAGAAGACTCCAGCCTGCAGGGAATGCCTGCATAATAAAATGTCTCCCAAGAAAGTATTTCTATTCATTGCAAAAGAGAAAAAAATTTCAGTGGTTTAGCTCTGATGATTCTAAAATCGAATCGGATTCCTATCAGGCAAGATTCAAAAAAAAAAAAAAAAAAAAAAAGAAAGTCTCCGGTTTGGCAAAAACATGTCCAGAGTCACAGCAAATTGCTGTCCTTCCTTTGGCTTCAAGGGACTGTTCTGTAGTATTAGTCATCAAGTTGCAATCTTGCCTCTCACCAAAGCAAACTCGTAAAATCTTCAGTAGTCCATAAATGTGTTTCTGAAATCACATTCGGAAAATCATTATATGTAGGCAGGAGACTACCTTGAGCCAGACCTGGAAGCCTGGAGACCAGGTAAGTAAATAATTTTTAGAGATATTCGCAATGACGTCTTCATATCAGCCTCACGTGAAGAAATGAAAAGGTTAAAATTTACGACTAGGCCATCATCAAATTCTGTAATAGGAAGAACGCAAGCTTGGGTCAAATATACTTGTGCAAATCGAGATGCTGATGCGACTTCTTGAAACTTGGTTCGTTCACTAAAACATACTCATGTCGATGAGGATCTTTGGGAATGTCAAATGAAATAATGAATATGTTAAGTGCCAAGCATGTCAGTGTTAAACAAATTATGGTTTTCATTTTATTATGATTGTCATTAGCTTTTTAAGGATTTACTTTAACTTGGAATGTTTTCAGTACAGACCTCCTCCTACAATAGATCTGATCTTTGACAAAAGAATCTCAGAGATAAAAAAAAACAGATATGTTCATTAAGAAAGAATTTTTTAAGTTGGTGTGCATTAGAGAAGGCTAGATTATTCTAAACGACATAATAATTAAAGCAACGCAGCCTATCGTTTCTCCCTGAAAAGACAGAGTGGGGAGAGAAGGAAATAGTCAATGATGTGTAAAAAGAAAATCTCCACTCTTGGTTACCCCTTATTCAATCTATTTCATGCAGCCACGCTTGAGGACACAAAAGTGACCAGGAGGCTAGTAGGAAAATATGTTTTTGTTCCTCTGAGAAGCCGTTAATTCGACAGGCTGTGAACAGTCACCCATGTCCTCAGAGAACAACTGTACATTTCTGATCGTGTTCACAATATGGGCACATGAGAGGACAGGGAAAGCCTGAAGGAAAAATCAGTCCCATCCTGCCTGGACAAGGAACTCTTCCTGAATCTGCCCTCATTCTCATGTTTTGTTTTTTTTTTTTTTTTTTTTTTGACAGAGAGAGAGACAGCCACAGCGAGAGAGGGAACACGGGCAGGGGGAGTGGGAGAGGGAGAAGCAGGCTCCCAGTAGAGGAGCCCAATGTGGGGCTCGATCCCAGCACTCTGGGATCATGTCCTGAGCGGAAGGCAGATGCTTAACGACTGTGCCACCCAGGTGCCCCATGTTCTCATGTTCTTAATCTCACAAAAACGGGCCCTTACATTTCACTTGGTTGCATTTTTAGACTAAACTTACAGAGGAGTAGAGGGGCCTTTGTCGTATTATTACTTTCCTTTTTTGCAGATGAGGGATCTTAAACACAGAGGGGTTAACTAACCCGCCTAAGTACATACCTGGACTGTTGACAACTTGGCATTTGAACCCCAAATACATAGCCTGAATTCTTAACTTCAGCCATACTCCTCCTTTAGGCATGGACAGTTTTAAGTAGAGGCTGAGTCTAAGAGGAAGGCTACAGACAAGGGTAAGCCAAAACATGGGCATTCACAGATTCTTTACACAAACTCAGCATAAAATGAACCTGTGGTACAGCGAGTAGATGGGAATGCCCGTATTATCACACCGTCTCCAACCTGAGATCACAGGGTGATGCTATAAATCCCAAAGATCAGGTCAAGCCACCTGGCCATAATGGAGAACAGATAATAGAATCAACCGTAAGGTAAGAATTTCTCACTTTCAGGGTAAGAATTTGTGGAGCTAAACACAAACACACAATAAAACTTCGGTAAAACAAAACGACAAATTGTAAGTTTCTTAAAGTCAAAGACCCCAGTAAAATGTACTTTCAGTCTCCATGACAAAGAGCTTAAAAATTACTTTTAGATGAATTGGAAAACTAGAGATGGCTTTGCAGAAGAGATTGACTGACAATGTGATTTATACAACTTTTCATTTTACATTTGCTATAGACTGGATGTCTGTCCCCCAAAATTTGTGTGTTGAAATCTCATCCTCAATGTCAAGGTGTTTGGAGGTGGGACATTTGAGAGACGACTGGGTCATGAGAGCGGATGGGATTCATGCCCTTATGAAAGAGACCCCGAGAGCTCCCTCATCCCTTCGCTGTGTGAGGACACGGGGCGAAGATGGCTGTCTGTGCACCAGGAAGCAGCCCCTCACGAGACATGTAATCTGCTGGTGCCCTGATCTTCCTGTCCCAGCCACCAGAGCGGTGAGAGATACATTTTTGTGTATGGGCCACCCCATCTATGGTATTTTGTGATAGCTGCCTAAGCTGACTAAGACAGCACTTGATATTTTCATAATTCTGTAGAAAACTTCTCGAAATTTGTCCTAATTTTCTTTAATGTTGTTTTGTGCTCTCATTAAAATAGAACTGGCAGGAGTCTCTTGAGGGTAGCTCTTTTGCAATTTAAATGATTCTTATTAAACAAACCTGGGAACGAAAGTCTATTTTATTATTTTTTTAGAAATAACTGAACCATGGTCTTTAATCAATGGCCCATCTCGTCAAACAAATATAAAGAAGTATCAAGTGACTCAATAAAATATAATATCAATTCTCTTGACACTATTTAGGATTTCGGAATGATACTGTGTATTAAGGAATCATCTCTCAGATCTTACTTGTCATAGACAGAATGGCAATGATGAGGGGAAGGAGTTAATATTGTTTTGGAGTTATAAATGGCTTCCTTCTAAAATGCATTCCTTTGACAAGAGCCATGATACGAATGGTAAGAGCCAGAGACCTAGGTCAAAATGACAGGCTAGTGTAAACTCACCGTCAGGAGGACGTCCACGGAAGCAGGCATATTTCCCACCTCAGTATGCAGGGGCTACTTGAAAAGGTTAACATCCTTTTAAACAAACTAGTTAACTATCCAAGGAGGGAGGGGGGAAAAAAAAGAATTTAGTGACAAAATCAACCTGAGTTTCAAAAACGATTTAATGCTGTGTATTAGGAGTAAACTGTATTTGTGATTTTAAAATATTTAGCTGACAGATTGTTTATCTTCAATCACAGATCTGTATCTGCTGTTTAGCTCATTGAACTAAAAATATTCACGTATTTGGCACATTCTTCTGGTGAAATTATTGGCAGAAATTTCAAATTAGGTAGAAATCTTATGTTTCTGAATGCAAAGGTGGTTTGTTTGTTTTTTGTTTTTTTGTGGGGTTTTTTTTGGTTTTGGAGGTTTTTTGGTTTTTGGTGTTTTTTTTTTTTGTTATTTGTTTCTTCATTGCAGGAAGTTTGTAAAGACACTGGGAAAAGGTGAAGTGGAAGTATTAAGAATAGAGGAGACCATTAATTGTCACTTTAATGAATCATTTGATGAAGCTTTGTGTAATTTCTTGCTTTTAAAAAACAAGTCCAAACCATGAGCTCTCTCATATGAGTATTTAGAATTGGTAGAAGAGAAGACGCTGTGAAAAATACAAAGGGTATTAGGGAACTGACCTCATCATAGTTAAACCGGTCTCTTTACTACAGACCTTCTCAGAACCTTTAACAATGAATGTGCAGTGTTATTATAAGAGGGGGTCTCGGGAGAGGACCTGAGCATACTGAGTCGATATGCCCACCTGACAGTTCTCTGCTAAACACTGTATCACCCCATATACACGTGACTGCTGAGGATAAACACCTCAAACTTGCCCTCCATTACAGTTCTGTTTAGGACACAAGTATCCTCTTTGTAAAACTCAAATATTTTGGGAATGTGAAGAGGTGGTTGGTAATATTTTATATCTTGATGTGGTTTAGTTTGAGAAGGTTGCTTTCCTGCTAGCATCTAGCTGTGCTAAACTACACTGGTCTTGATTTTGAAGGAAAGCAAAAACATGTTTTCATAGCATTGTGCAGTTGGAGGGGTACGTTTCTGGGTGCGATGAGTAGCAGGAGGGGCTGGATGCCTAGAGATGTGAGGAGAACGATAGATGTGGGTTTGTCTGGATTGGGTTGGATTTGGTTGGGATGGGGTTTGTGGGGGGAACGATAGGAGAGTTAGAGGCGTATTTTCCACAAATACGTCCATCTTTCTCCCACACTAAAAACATTCCTACTCTCAAAAATTCAGCTAATTATACTCTGACCTTTGAATTAAAAGTTTAGCTACATTTGGGTTAAATATGGTAAATGTGGCTAACCAGGACCCCACCTTCCATTTGTTGAAACTGTTTCCAAAACAAAGATTTTCCAAGTTTCAAAACATGAACTTATAAGTGTACTTTTTAAATAAAACCTGTTGTAATATGTAGTATACTTAGGGTTTTTTCCACTAGAGAATTATTTTTCCTAAAGTAAATTAACAAATTCATCCTCTTAAGTGTGGGGATGTAATTACTAATCACAGAAACGTGTGTATTTTGGAGATTTCTATTACCACTTTTCATTTGGTGAACTCACGTTATTGCCAAGGTTCAAATGGCTTGCAGCTCCAGAAATATTTAGTATCTTGTCTAAAGAGAGACAAGATTATATGATGATAACTCTGGTTTATATAAAAACAAGCTAAACTAAAAACTTTATGGCAGGCACTTATAATGTTGATTATCAGAACTGGTGCTCTCAAATGGCAGCCCTCTCCCCAAAAAGAATAAAATGTTCTTTAAAAGAGAGACTTTAGGAACTACAGTTTCTTATTTTCTGTATTTTTGATACCCTAGCATCTGTGGCCTTGCTGGCCAAGGAAAGACTGCCCTTCCCCTGGTGAGTTAATTACTAGAGCGAGCAAATGAATCTCCCACGAGCAGGACTTTCACAAGCAAACCAACCGATCTGGAGCCCACAGCCCCCCACGCCTCCTCTCTGGAGTTTTGCATTCCAGATCAACATTCCTCCGTCCTAATCACCCTCGGGCCAGGTACCAGACAACTCAAGAGAGCCCCTACACCCCAGAGCCGCTGAAATTATGCCACCTAGCCAATCCTAAACCTGCTTACCCTGCCTCACTTCTTCCTTCCCGCAGAATCCGCAATAAAGGCTCCTGCCCATACTTTCCTCTTGCTCCCTCTGCCTCCTGATGGATCCTGGTGCTTCCCCCAAGTGGCCTTGCTTCCCGTGGAACTGTAACAAACTATCTTTCCAATGGCGGTCATCACCTGAACTGTTGGTCTCACCATGCCTGGATAATAATAAATCCTGTACTTTAAAACAAAAGGCTTTAAATTTGTGCCTATTGGTGAATGCATGAAGTTGTTGAATTTCCAATTCAGAGTGCCTAGAAATAATAGAGGGTGAGTCCTGCGTCTATAGATGGTGGTCAGATTAGCCTCCTTACACCAGTAACTCTTGTTGTAACAAAGGATTGGAAGGCATGAAAATTTGGATCCTCTCCAGTTCAGCTATCATCGTCTGTGAGGTCTGAGCTTCGATGTCCTTATTTGTAAAATGAGAGACTTGAACTAGGTAATCTCCATAAAGTCTTCTAGGTATATAGTATAATCTCTTAGTGTTTCTACTAATATATTTGTATTAACAAAATCCCCTTCATTAGCATAACTTCAACAATCTAAACATCATGAGAATCTTATTTTGCCGATTGCCTATCTTGCCAGTAGACATGAGCTCCTTTACGGTAGGTACTTACTTGTTTTATTAATTGTCCCGTTCCTGGACCCGATCATGTGGGTATCGAAGCTCAACTACTACCACAGCAGCAAACACAATAATGACCAATTCAAAGAACAGCGAGCTTCATATTGGGTCGAAATAGATGGATATGATAACGAGTTTAAGAAAACCAGCATTTTAACTATAGGCTTGAATAAGAAAACTCTACTCGTACCTTTCCTGCTAATAAATAAATTGGATGCTTGTAAAATGAAGGAACTGGTCACTAGAAATATTCTCAATAACTAAGATGAGTCAAATGGAAGCTTTTCAGGAATTTTTATTTCAGATTGCTTTAGGTTTCTTTTTTCTTTTTCAAAATGACTGGTTATTGGTTTGGTTATTGGTTTGAAGTCTTATTTCAGAGATTGATTTAAAAACTTTTTTCCATCCACTAAAAAAGCAACAATGGGCATTTTTAATTTTATAGAAAAATGAAAAAAAATATTAATCTGCAGCCATGCCAAAAAGGCAAACAAAAAGAGCGGCTTTTAATTAAATCTAAGGCTAGAAGTCTTGGTACATCTCTTTTTCATTTCCCTCTTTACTCCTCTCCCAGCCAGTAGCTGAATGTTGCATCGTGACTGCTCTTCATCTGATTTACATTTTTCTCTCTTCAGAAAGAAGAATATTAAAGTCACAATAGGATACATTTTAGAAGAAAATTTTAATTACTAATTCATAAGAAGTAATATCCATGTGCCAACTATGTTACATGATCTAAATTAAAGCATTAAGTTGAATTTGCTCTGGGGGTCGTTCATACCAGGTAATAGAGGTAAAGGTGTATGTGACGTTTTCCATATCCTGTAAGAGAAAACTCGGAGCTTCCATAGGTGAATACATTTCAACATCTGAGTTAAGGGGCCTTCCATGACCCTTATTTTGGGGAGGCCCACATTCTAGAAATGAGATCTAAGTAATTGAATTCAATATCAGATTATTCCTGATCCTCAATACCAAAGGTCTGGAGGGTATTTCAAACCTCTCTTTCTTGGAGAGACTCTGCCCCTGGTTTATCATCAGGAAGTTAGGCACACTCGTTAAAAAGAGACTAGAAAAATAAATGGGTTCAAACCGAGTCTGGATTATGCCGTAATTCCTTTTGTGTAACTGCTTTGACATCTAAGTCTTCTGGTCACTAGACTCCGCTTAGCAATTTTTTTTTAAAGATTTTATTTATTTATTTGAGAGAAAGAGAATGAGAGAGAGAGAGAGAGCACGAAAAGGGGGAGGGTCAGAGGGTGAAACAAACTCCCTGCTGAGCAGGGAGCCCAAAGCAGGACTCAATCCCCAGACTCCAGGATCCTGACCTGAGCCGAAGGCAGCCGCTTAAACAACTGAGCCACCCAGGCGCCCCTCTGCTTAGCACTTTTAATAAGGATGGCAGTTTTTGAAATAAGAAGACATCAATAGCCAGCCCAGTCTTATCAGCACACCATAAAAATGAGAGATTCTCTGATGAGTATTCCTAAGAAGTATGACTCGGGCAACTTAAACAGAGTCAAAACCCACAGAAAGTCATTAAGAATACCATAACTGTTTCTACATAGGCAAAGTAGAAAATCAAAAATTTTATTCAAACCAGTTATTTAAATAACTGAAACATACATACAGCAAAGACAAACAGATCATGTGACAAGAACATCTCAAAAAAAAATTTCTATGACATTAAAGGAGTCATCTCCCTAATTACAGTCATGTCAGCAACTTGATCATTTTTGATTATCAGATAGTAGAAATGAATTATTCTTTACTATTACCTTACCCACCTAATGGCTTACACAGAATGAATTTTTAATAAATATTTTTAGATCAATGTGTTTATTATCCCGATTCTATACAGAAAAATCTGTATGGATAGTGTGCCAACAGGCTAAAAAAAAAACCATGATCTTTTCAATACATGCCGAGAAATCCCATGAAAAATATACATTTCATGTTTTGTTTAAATGTAAAATTGGAGATGAAGTGACTTTTCTATACTGTAATTTGAAACATGTTTAATTATTGAACACTACAACTGAAACTAGTGATGTACTATATGTTGGCTAATTGAATTTAAATAAAAATTTTTTAAAAAAATAAAGCAAAAATTGTCATCAAGTTCGGTGGAAAATTTCTAGAAGTATTTCTTCTTTAATCTACATTTCCTTAAACAGAACGGGCCTGGGATGAAAAAACAAAAGTGAGTCATATTTATAGTAAAACACATTTTCTGTTTCTTCCCATCCTATAATGTTGTACTTCACCTCCCATCAGAAGTTCCCGTATTCCTTCCATCTGTAGGCACACGTGCCCTTTAGGTTTCAGGGGCTATCCAAATCTCTCTGTCAATCGGTTGTATCCATGTTGGACCAGTTGGCTGTGGACCAGCCTCACCCGGTAGCTGGGCCTCCTGCAGTTGCACCGGAAGTGTCTCTCCGTAGACACGGACATTCCCTCAGTGTCTCCACGCTCGAAGCTGGGGCCACTGCTGCCCATGCAGTTCGTGATGATGCCACACTGACCAGCACCGCCGCCACTGCCTTGGGTCCGAGGGCACCAGCACCACGCTGGACAAGAGTTGTATGGACCTGTCCCTGCAAACTTTCACCACGCTATTAAATTATTCACGCTATCCTGACTTGTGCATTCAACAGCTTCTAGAGCTTTCTGTGAGAAAACAACTTTTACTAGTGAGCAGTTCTCTGTAGGATTAGTAGGAAATGCAAATAAAAACAAAAATGAGAATTGTCCTACCTAATAAAATCCGATATAGGAAAATACTGGAATTGTAAATTGGTGCAATCTCACTTAGAGCCCAAATCTATTTTAAGAATCACAACATGTGTACTTTTTAAACCAGTAATTCCACTCTGGAGAATTATTCCCAAAGAAATAATACAATATGTGGAAAGGGTTGTATCATAAGGATGTTCATTTACAGTATTATTTATAATTGTGAGAGGTACAAACAAATTAATTCTCAAAACAGGAGAATGATTATATTAATTCTGAGCAAATGATTAAGTTAATTATGGCATAACCACTCAATAGAAAATACAGAAAATGCACAATCGTGACTACAGAAAAAAAGGCATGTCTCCATTATTGTCGACATGAATATGTAAAAAGCTTAGAACGGATATATAAAAATTACATTTATTTTAATGATGGGTTGTACGAATAGTTTTTTTCCCTAATTGAAGCTTTGTGGAGTTGCTGTTTTACTCTGTAAATCATGACTTCAGAATAAGGTGAAGGACACATTAATAAATGACTGCTTATGATTTTTTTTAATGAAAGAAACGCATACCTTCCCACAATAAAAGTTGGCCTCTGTAGCCCAAAGCTAGTACAGTCTCCACAACTGGCAAATCACCAACTGTTATAAGAAGTTCTAATTGCTTCTAACACAGCATCACTGAGATCTGGATGAGTGTCTTTCAAGTGCCCTGCTGAGTTTCTCAGCTTTTCCAATTGCACATCATTCCATAAGCTTGGCTGGGCTCTTGGTCAATAAGGAGACACGCAGGTCTTCCTCCCCGGCCTTTGTCGGAGATCTCTGAATCTCAGCCGGAAGGGAATGATCACTATAATTGTGAATCACCTTCTAAGCTTCTGATGAAAAGTCAGCCTGAAATACTACTGTTGTAAACCATATCGCGGAGCTGTTGGAGATATTTAAATCACGCTACATCAAAGGAAGCAAGGAGTGCAGAAGAGAGGAGCGAGCTATAATGTAATGTTTCAAATGACATCAGGATCGGGAAAGAGGTGATTTGTGAGTTTGCTTCAGAACAGATTTAGCTGAGCCCCCAGGAACTGGAAACTGAAGGGCAGATAGCAAGTTCGTGGGCGGGATGCACCAGCCATGGCAGTCATGGACGGTAAATGTGAAAAGCGGTGCGAGGACTCTCAGACCCATTCCTGGGGTCACTGTGCTTTGCTCAAACATGCACAGATCCCAGAGTGCCTACATGGACAGTACTCAGCATACACCAGTAATTGTCCCCAAGAACTGACATCTTGTGACAAGATGAACATCAGACCTTTTCAGGGTGTGGTCAGCCCTGGAATTAACAACTATTCTGAGAGAAGACTAAGGAGACCATGAAAACCTGGGGTGACTTTCCTAAATCTTACCCCTTTCTGTGAGGTACAGCTATGATTTTAGCGTTGTGATTAAGGGGAAAGTCACTTGGTCTTCCTGGGACTCAATTATGTCACCTTATCAGAGGTCTGAGACTGGAACATTTCTAAGATCATGTCCAGTTCCAAGCTTCTCTGAGTCTCTGATTCAAAAACTTCACAGAACATTCCAGGTCACAATATTGCTGCCTCCTGCTAAGCTTTCAAAGCACTTACTATCAGCAACTTGCAATTAACCAAGAAGCTGATTTTTTACTAAATCTGAATGTTTTCACTAGATCCTTTCCTCCCAAATTGACCTGAAATTTACCCTCGAGGTCAAGTCTTCTATTTGTCTGGAGGATGTAATAATGCATGTTAAATGAATGCTCATTCAAGAAATGAATCAATGAATTATTACATCCTCTTGCATCCGCATGCACTACTTCAAGATGAAGAAAAGAGAAAATTACGTCTCAAAATCTCCCTCCTCTTTTGTCTGACTGAAAAATGTCACTGGGTCCCCAGGAAGCAGAGTCTGAGATAAAGATTAGCATAAAGAAAGCATATTAGTAACTGCTCTTGGGATTAATACCCTTGGGCGGAAGGAAGGAAGTAGGATGAGGCCGAGGCAGAAAGAAGGTGGGCTAGAATATGGTCACAATAGAGGACTCAGCCAATCCCAGGGAAAGGCCTAGAACTGCAATGACCCTTAAAATGGTCCCAAGTGAGGCCAAGGATTCAAGCATTTATACCCTCCTCCTACCTTCCCTCATAGAGAATGGCCATTGGATGCAGGCTGCCTACAAAGAGGGTGTGACCTTGGGCAAGGGTCTCCAAGAGCAATTCTCCAAGAGGGATGACAGCTGAGAGCCAGGAGATGGGGAAGGAGCGGATTAGTGCTGTGGGGGCGGGTAGATGAGGGCAGCACAGCAGAGCATCTACTGCAGAGATAGCCTGCTCTACGCCACACTTAATGCTTTTTTTGTATAGAACTTTATTGCTTAGTAAATGTTCTCACACAATCTAACCCCCTTAATCCAGGCAGCAACCCCTGAGAAGTGTAAATTGTTATCAGGTCTAAATAATAGCTGACAGATGAGTTTTGCAAGTATCTGTAAGGTATCCATACCCTGGGGAACCCCAGAATGAATGAAAAAAACTTGAAAGTCCAGGAATATAGGGGAAGAGAAGAGTTGGATTCTCACTGTTGCATGCTGGGTGAGCTAAGGATACCCTGTCAGTCATTACTATTATTGTGATTGTTATTGCCCTCAGCCTGCTGTGACCTGGAAAAAACTGGATTACAATAATATTGTGCTCACTATCTTTAATAGCCACCTTGCTCTTCTCATTCATTTTAGGTCATGATCATTTAAAACTCCAGCACTTTTACATATGCATAGCTATGCAGGTCTGTGTTTATGCAAATCATTTTTTTTTTCTATAAGCTACCAGCAGAATGTTTATATTTATCCCTTATTATGGATGGAAAGTCTGTGTCTCCCCAAATCCATATGTTGAAGCCCTAATTCCCAATGTGATGGTATTTGGAGGTGGGGCCTTCAGGAGGCATTGAGGTTTAGATGAGGTCATGGGGCTGAGGCCCTCATGATATGATTAGTGCCCTTATTTGAAGAGAGGAAGACAGCAGAGCTCTCTCTCCACCATGTCAAGATGTGGCAAGAAGGCAGCTGACTGCAAGACTGGAAGGCAGCCCACACCAAGAACCAGATCTACTGATACCTTGATCTTGGACTTTCTAACCCCAGGACTATGAGAAATAAATGTCTGTTGTTTAAGCCGTCCAGTCTACAAGTGTTTTGTTATATCCTGAGCAGCCTAATACATCCCTAAAAAATTACCATTTCTTAGTTTTGGTCTTTCATTCTCACCTGATAAGGTTATTTTATTCTTGATTCTGATATCTACATGATGACTCACTATTCCTGGCTGCATTCCAAGCACACTTTTGTAAGCCCACCTTCAATGTTATCAGCAGAGTTTTTAATGAAAAGATAGCAGATTATGATGATTTCCCCTTAGTTTGACAACATGTCAGGGTTGTATCTATTTAATGAATGAATATTACCTTATGACACATGACTTTAGTGTCTGCATCTTGTCTTCTAGAATAGTAGTTTCCAAATTGTTTCTCAGCAATAAGGCTTTGTTTAAATAAGATATGTTTCAAAATAATGAAATAAAAACAGATAGAAGCAGAGTCGTTCCAGTTCAAGTGGGTGTGGGACGAGGGGCCCAGCCTCCCTATAGCAACTGTTCTGCCTTCTTTGTAGCAAGGGCTTTCGAGCGACTCCAGAGCTATCTCCATGGGCACCCATACTTTTGCAGGTCGCACCAAGAAAACTGCTGTGCAGAAATATCTTAAGGCACTTTGTCAAATGCCTTGCTGAAATCAAGGCACTGATTCACCCATATAATCTCACACACACATGATGAGTTTCTCATGATTTGTCCTTGGGAAGCCCATGCCAATTTCAAATAATCATTACTCTCTTTCCAAGGTGCTCACAGAACATTTTGTCCAGAGTATTTTAAGGAAGAGTGTCAGGCTTGCTTTTCTATAGTTTCCAGAGTCCGCATTTTCTGCATTTTTGAAAATAACATCTCCAGTCTCTGACACTCTTCTATTCTCCACCTGTAACACCTGCAAGTTCTTTGTGAATTCTAGCGTATGATTAATTTATCCAGGGCAATGGTTCTCAAAGATGACTGCATATTAGAATCCCCTGGGGAGCCTTCTAAAAAATGTCCGGGCCTGGGTCCTCACCTCATACCAATTAAATCAGAATATTTGTAAGTATCTTTAAAGACTTCTCTGGCACTTTTCATATGCAGTTAGGGTTGAGAACTAGTGAGTGATCGAGGCTTGGCTGAAATTCATTTTAAACAATTACATGTTCTTTTACCATCTATTCCCTTTCCAGAAGCTTCAATCTCTCTGTTCTTCATTTTTTTCGTTGAAGGTCTTTCTCCATAATTCAGAAGAGAGAAGTAAAATCTGAGCTAAGCAGTTTTATTTCCTTTTCATCACTTGTTCACTTAAACCTAAGTGATAGCCTATGCTTTGTGGGCCCTTTGATTAAAAACATGATTTAAAACAGTTACTAACATCTTTCTCAAATATCTTTTATATAAGACAATTCTGATAGATTTTTAAAACTCATATGGCTTCTTTTTCTCTCTCTTTTTTTTAACTTCACACATTTGTTTTCTGTCATGATTCTACCTCAGGTTTTATAGATTCCGTACTTCACAAGAAAATTCCTTTGCTATAAACCAGTCATTGTTCAAGTACGTTTCAGTGAAAACTGTGGAATTATCTTTTCCTTCCTGTGTTACAAATTTAAGTTCACTGTGTATCTGTTTTCTGGAACTGTCATATAATGTTCGTCCCCATAAGAATTATCTCTAATTCTCTTTACTCCTTTCTCTAAGAATTACTGAGTGCCACTTGTACAAATGGCAGGCTCCATATGACAGGTTGGAATTTATAAAGTCCATTCTTGTATGTGATTCCCTCTGTATTTTGTTTTGCAGTTCTATTGGGGCAATATTCTAGAATTTCTTGTTAAATTCTTTTTTACTCAATTATGCACATTATTCTGAGAAATACTTGACACTCTCTCGAGCAGCCATTGGTCTGCGAATGTAAGCTGTACACCATCCTCTTCCTGACACCGTCTAGTCAACTATTCGTATAACATGTCTGCTTTTCTCTTTCAAACCATGATCACCAAATGAAAAAATAACCCCACATCCTTGTCCTACAAGGTCCTGAGAAATCCTCAGTATTCACTGTGGCTCTCTTCCTGATCTCCACGTGAAGGGGCAGAAATGAGTCATGGTTATTTGATTTCATGAGTCTCAGCAGCTTTTCTTCCAGGTAGGAAAGCAACGCACTTCCGTGATGAGCACTTGCCAAGGCACTGACTCCATGAGGTTGGTCACCGACACAACGAGGTTCTCAGACAAGTGAGGAGATGTCCTCCTTGGGGGTGGCTGTCTCACACCCAGCTTTTCAGTTTGATTTGCGTTAGTGCTTCTTTCATCTGAAAGTCTGACTTTTGTCCTGGGAAGATCTTCTAACCTGATATTTAAAATGGTGCCCACATTTTCTTCTTTCTCACACTTTCATTTGTGAACTTGGAGACTCTAGTTTTGATCCATATTTAGATGTTCAAAATCCATTTTATTCTGTCTTTTTTTTTTCCTTCTTATCCCAAATTCCTTTTCTTCTGTAACATCTAGAAATCACAGAACAAATCTCTTTGGGGCTCCAGAAGAACATTTGTGGTTTCCCAAGCAAACTGCACACCACCACCACCCCCACTCACCGTATACCCATTGACCACCTGCAACCCTTTATTTCCTGGTTACCTTAGGTCTGCCTGGGAAATTTACTGAATATATCTGTACACATTCCTCAACTTGATTTTTAAGATATGCTATTCTGGGACTTAGCAATTAGGACTAATCAGAGCCTAAAATATGATGACAGAGCAATAGCCCAAGTTTCAGAAGCCAAGGGTTCAGGTCCTACCCATTCCCATTGAACAGCATTACCTTAAAAAACACTTTCAAATACCTGAGACTTAGCTTCTGAATCTGTGAAATGGGAGCAAGGAGTGAGGCGAGATTCAACTAGGCTGAGTTTCCAGTCTTTTTTTTTTTAATCTGCATGGCCCTTTATATAAAATCTTATTGAAAATCTCTAAAGTATAAAAGCGAAAAGCAAGGGACTGAGATTTGAAGTAGGCAGGTTAGGCTCACCTGCCAGGTGCTGAGCGTTCACCCCGCCCCATCCCACTCGCCCCCTTCCGCCACTGTGCTGTGCCACCAGCGAACTTCTCTGACTGCACACAGAACAGCTGAAAAACAAATCAGAGGTTCTCAAAATTCAGTGTGTGCAAGACCCCCCCCCCCCCCCCGGGAAGAGGCCCAAATAGCAAATTATTGTGCAACCCCCCTCAAAAAAACAAAAAGCCTAGGAATTTGCCATTTACCGTTTTTTATCGAGGATTAAAGATATAGAATGGTACAATGATCACATCTTGAGAAATACTAAACTGAGTGAATTTGAAGTTTCTTTAAGCTCCCTGCAGTAAGAAGCCAAGAAATACAGGGCATACCCTGATTCTACACTTTGTATCTGCCCCATGTGACCCTGGGCAAATCACTTAACTTTTTCTGTTCTCACTTGTAAAATGAAGGCATTCATAATAATGCCCACCTCAAACGACTGTCACCAGAACTAAGTGATAAAGTTTATGTCAAATACTTAGAACACTGCCTGGAGTGTGTTTGAAACTCAGCAAACAGCAATGCTTACCGTGCAGTAAGCAGAACATGACACACACTTGCACGCATGATTAAATCCAGTGTGCCAAATACTGCACACACCTCTCTAGCTGATTCTTTTCCTGCTCCTGCTCCATGTTCTGTGCCCTGCTCCTGCATCACTAGTCACCTCTCGTTTCTTTTTTCTTTTCCTTTCTTTTTTTTTTTTTTTTTGAGCCTTAGTTTTCCCATCTGTAAGATAGGACTAGTATCACTTGATTCAATCTACTGAAGTGAATGATCAATACAGGGGGAAAAAAAATTTGAATATTGCTTGCAGACCTTTAGAAGAAAGATGTTTCGTTACACACCCAGCAGCATTATTTGGATATTTAGTATATGAACATAATTTTCATCAGCATCTTCGGAAGCTAGCTTATTTATGTACACAATTAGTGGAACAGAGTGTGGAGAATGGTGGGCAGTGGTAAAACACAGACCATTTCCCCGAGTGAAAAAAGACCCATAAGTCACAGGAGACAGACTGAGATGTGAAGGTCACTCACTTATTCGCAGGAATAAATTATATTATACCATCAAGTAAGTTTCTTCAGCCAGTCATAAAGAAGAATACGGCTAAGTAATTTACTCGCAAATGATGGTTATAAACCACTCACACTCTAACAAATCAAGTTACATCATACAAACCACCTCGTCATGCTCACAGGGTTACCGGAGTGGGGACGGGAGCAGACACTCAGCCGCTTCATCGGCTTCTCGATTCACGCAGAAGACCACGCCCGGTCAGGGCTGAAGTTAACTGAGTCCTAGTTAAATTACTGTTCAGGCCAAAACCACTCCACCGCGATTCCCTCCTTGGAAACCAAGAATCACACTTCTGAAGCTGAGCTCACAGACGAGGTGTCTGCAAGGCCTGGGCACAGGCGTGCAGACTGCGCTGAGACTCGTGCTTTGCTCAAAACAGCCCATCTTTGCTGAACTAACCAGCATGGGGAAGCAGATTTGGGCCCCCGTAAGCACTTGGGTTTGAGCAGCTAAGGGCAGCAACTAGCAAGGCAAACAACAAGAACAAAAACTGATAAAGAATGAAACGCCAAGTAGAGTAAGGCGTCTCAGCGTTTAATTGCAGACTAAAATCATACCACATTGGAGGTGTAAAATTTTAGAGGGAATAATAGCCAAGATTGACCGCATGCTGACTATGGACCAGGAGAGGACAGGATGTAGGAGTCATTGTCCCCATTTTACAGATGAAGGATAAGACATTGAGAAATATGAACTCATTTGCCTAAGGTTACACCGTGTAATTAGTGGCGGTGCAGGGATTTAGTTCAAGTCTGTCTGTCTCCGAGGCTCCTGGTTCCAGTGAGTCACCAAGGCTCTTGCAAACAATCTATTATGCCCTTGCAGGTAATCTATGATCACCTTTTATGTTGGGTGCCCGCTCTGATCGGCAGTAGATCTGGTCTTAGCAGAAAGCAAGCCTTGATGAGTTAAAAAAATACCTACAAACAGTGAAGGTTTGGAGAATAGGGGCCACATGCCAATTGCTCACCATTCTGGTTTTGTCTAACCTCCTAATGTTACAGACAAGAAAGTGAGGACCTGGGGGATAAATTGGCCCAAATCCTATGAGATCCAGCACCCACATCTGCTGCCTGATTACAGGCCTTTTCCCACCGCCCCCGCTTGCTGGTGAGAAGCAATGATATGATTGTTTGCTCACCTGCTCTGACCTTACCAGCAGGCATGGGTACTGACTTCTACTGGTTATCCAAGACATTCAGCATAACGTCTTTCACGAAAAAGAATAAGGCAGCTTTACACCTTATTTTTTTCCAGCTTCATTGAGAAAAATTGACATACAACCCTCGTACGACTTGAAGGCGTACAGCGTTACAGTTGGATTTACATAGATTGGGAAATGATGACCACAGTATGTTCAGCTAACATCCACCTTCCCATCCATCCTCTTCCTTTCTTAATTGCAGATCTATATGTTTACATTATTAAAAATTCAACCAATACAGAGGCACAAAGGATAAAAAGTAAGTTCCCTTCACCAAACCCTATTCCTCTCTCCTCCCCCATAGGACCACTCTTAACACCTTTAAGAACTCCTCCCAAGTGTTAAAAGTTCTTAAGTCTCCTTAAAGAACTTTTCCACGCAGGTACAGATATTACAGGTGTTCGTACGCAAATATATCGCCGTAGGGCTTCATTTAAATGTGGTCTGATGACAGAAACTACACTGCAACTCTCCATTCCCTCGCCTTTCTACTTCATTATGGAGTGCCTCCAGAACTCTACACTGTGCAGTGACCTATTGGGAGAATGCGACATAATTTGAAAACATCGAGATGCCCATCCTCTGAAGTTATCTTCACTCAAAAGACCTACTGATGCACCTACCGATTTAACCATGTCTACAAGAAGGTTTGGGCTACCTATAAGGGAAAACAATTTTTTTTTAGAGAGAGAGTATGCACACGCACAGTGGAGGGGCAGAGGAAGAAGGGGAGGGAGAATCTCAAGCAGACTCCCTGCTGAGCATGGAGTTTGACGTGGGGCTGGATCTCATGACCCTGAGATCACGACCTGAGCCAAAGTCAGGAGTTGGACACTTAACTGACTTAGCCACCAGGTGCGCCAGGGAGACAATTTTTAGAAGCACCTTAGAGATTCTCAAGCCCAAACCCCAAGAGTAACTTCTGACGTGTCCTTTCTTCTCACACCCCTTTCACTCACTGTTCATCATTAATTTCCTTCAATTTTAGCTCCCAAATAGCTTTGGAATCTTTCCATTCCTCTCCTTCTCCACCGCCACCACCTAAACCAACCTATTGTCAACCCTCCCAGAAGGCCTTCCTGTTTCTTCTGTGGTCTCTTCTCCAACCTGTAGCTAGCATCATTTCTCGTGACATAACCACCTTCTTGTATTCTTTCTACAATAAGAGCTCATTTCTTTTGAATATTTAACAATATTCAATTTTCAACCTTTTCTTGCTCTCACACTCCCAAACAAAATCCTGAATGTTTTCACTTGTAGCCAGATCAAGCCTCAAAAAAAGTCCATCATGTTGTCCCAAGCCCCAGAAACTTCCTTTTTCTTCTCTTTTCTAGGTGTTCCATTTTATGGGAAATGTTAAGTCAGGCAACAGAATCTCTACCATTCGTGTTGAGGCAGGTTTTTTTTTCCCTTGAACTTTAAAGAGCATTGTTAATCCTAAAGGATCACCCATTTATCTTGTAACATTTTGCATAAAGGCATGAATTTTAATTCTTTTTCTGAAGCATTAGAATTATACCTGTTGTCCAAGATGACCAAGAAGGAAGTATGTATATATATATATATATTATATATATATATATATATATATATACAATATATATATACATATACATATATAATATATATATATGAAGGAAGTGTGTGTGTGTATACACATATATACCAATTATTCTTTAGAGATGTCACTTATTGTTGATTTTCTTCTCAGCAAGCATCCATGGTCTTTGATTTGTTTCTACAAATGGACATGATAGGATGTCGAGCAGCAGGTTGATAAGGACTTTCAGTTTTCAGTGGGGAGATTTGGAAAGTTACATTTTCTAGTTCACAACCTGACTCCAGTAACACCCTGCTTTCAGGCTTGTCCACAGTGCCTGCTCATTTGACCCCAAAAAGTGGTATTGTTGTGATGGATAAATTGAGCGAGGCTGTCACTCTAAAACTAAAAGTGGCAACAGGAAACTAGCAACTAGCAACCCATAACTAGCAAGAACCAGCAGGATAAACCTGTATTTAGAAAGAAAGCAGTTTATTACATCCTGCTGAAATTACTAAAAGTAGAAAAGTAATCCATATCCTCCAAACCCATTGATGAATTATTCTCCCAAATCCTTTCATACAGGCTTAGATCGGTTGTAGACTCCTGAAACGTTCGGTGATAAAAACTTTCTCTGGTTTTACCATGAGGTTATTGCAATATATTACTAAAGCCAGATATTTTTACTATTAGAAGACATGAGTTTGCTACCAGGCAGAAACTATTTTTTAGGACAGAGGTTTTCAAACATTTCATTCTAGTATTGCCAAGCGAAGTTTAATTATGCATGCTCTAGAACATTTTTGACATATAATATTTTTTGTATGATTAATTAATTGCAAAAGATGTCATTTCTGGCATATTATAAATATTGATATTTTAAAAACAAAACATTCCATCACTCTTTTGGATGTTTTTGATGAGATACAAATATCATAACAATTAGAGACCCATAATTATCCATTTAAAAAATAAACGTTTGGAAACTTTATCTGATATCGTTTTCCCCTAAAATATTTTTAGTGGAAAGTATTTTCATTTCACTTTCCCTATGGAGAGTTATCCTAAAGTAATATAATTATGCTTGAAAATTGATTGTCCTATCATGATCTTCTGCGATTATTTTCATATACATATACACACACATACATACATATACACGTACATACATATATACATATATACACATACATATATATACATTTTATATACATATATTTATATATATACACAAATATACATTTTATATACATACATTTATATATATATATATATATATATAAAATTTAGTTTTTAAAAATTTCCTGTGGTCATAATGCTTGGGTTAAAATATATATATATATATATATATGTATATATATATATATATATGTATATATATATAATTTAGTTTTTAAAAATTTCCTGTGGTCATAATGCTTGGGTTAAAATAATATTACAATGCATATAATGCACATAGTAAAATTATTTCTTCTGTGTTTAGTTGCTCTTACTTTTGTTATTAGGAAACAATTTACCAAAACCTCAAAAATATACTATAAATGTTAATAAACAGTAATCTTAAGAAGTAAAATTTTATTGTAAATCATCTCAAGAAATTAATGTGGGTTGCTGCAACAACATGGATGGAGCTAGAGAGTATTATGCTAGGTGAAATAAGTCAGTCAGAGAAAGACAAATGCCATATGATCACCTGTGTAGAATTAAAGAAACAAGGCAAATGAGCAAAAGAATAAAAAAAGAGACAGAGAGACAAACCAAGCAACTGTAGAGAACACACTGATGGCTACCAGAGGGCAGGTATGGGGAGGAAAGGTGAAATAGGTGATGGGGATTAAGGGGGGGCACTTGTAACCAGTGCCAGGTGATGTGCGGAAGTGTTGAATCACTCTATGGTGCACCTGAAACTAATATAACACTATATGTTAACTATACTGGAATTAAAATAAAAATTTTAAAAATTAACATGGGTTGCTTATGAGGCCTTGGTTAAAGAAATTGTCGGGTTGGCCCTTGTTTGGTATCAGGCGGGTTGTACTTACAGCAGAGCACTATTGTAAGATCCCAGAGAGGTGATACGCTTCTCTTTTAGGAAGTATGAAAAGGGAAGGAGGGACACAGACAGCAGCAAACCAGATCATTGTCAATTTCTCAGGAAGTTTGGGGAAAGAGAGCAGATGGAATAGTACAAACTGAAAGTCGATTCCCTTAAAATCATGTATAACCATGTTCCCCTTGCAAAGCTTTTGTGCCCTGGTTTGAAGATCACTGCTTTAAAACATTGACAGTTCTGGGGTACCTGGGTGGCACAGCGGTTAAGCGTCTGCCTTCGGCTCAGGGCGTGATCCCGGCATTGTGGGATCGAGCCCCACATCAGGCTCCTCCACTATGAGCCTGCTTCTTCCTCTCCCACTCCCCCTGCTTGTGTTCCCTCTCTCGCTGGCTGTCTCTATCTCTGTCGAATAAATAAATAAAATCTTAAAAAAAAAAAAATTGACAGTTCTTCTCCTCCGATAAGCCTTCTCAACCAGGCAAAGACGACCAGAATGGGAAGTGAACAGAGTTTACCGTCTGGACTGCATGTATCTTTTGGAGTAAAACTGAACATGTTCTCCAAGACCAAGAAACCGATCTCCTCTCCACTGTTACGATCTTTTCACACTATTAATAGAAGACCATGCTCTTGAGGCTATAAAATAACAATTGATAATTATTTCTGAGACAATCTTATCTAAATTCAGCCTCATGAGAATCTATACAGTTAAACAGTAAGAAAAAAAAATCCTTTGAAACGTGACAGTATAAAAGCAAAAATAGGTTGATATTTAATATATTTTAAATTACTTGTCTGCTCTAACCATTGTATGTACGTCACACACACATATATTCTGGTTATATCCTAAGTACAGCTCAGCGCTAAGCAAAGTGAAAAAGTCAGAAAATAACAGGGCAGAGATTAGAGCAAGGTTACCACTGGGGGAGGGGGAAAAGCAGCTCCTACCGAATAATAGGTTTTAAATTGGAGGTCTTTACTTAAAACCCTCAGGAAATAAAAAGGGTCAAAAAACAGAAAATTGCACAGGGCTTATATTACTTAAAAAGACAATCTCGTTTCTCTTTCAAAAATTGCTGTATTTTTTGGAAGATGCCTTTGACAATGGATGTCATCACTTAAGGAACATTGCTCAATAAAAGAGTGGTCAAGAATTCTGAGTTTTATGGCACTTAAATGTTTCTGCCAGTTTATAGAAAATGGTGCAGTTTTGACCAATTTGATTTAAGGAACTGAAAACTCAAATGTAAATTAAGAAATCAAACTGATTTTTAGGGTTTTTTTAAATTTCGCAATCAGGAATACATTTTATTTAAAAAATAGTCGAATTAAAACTTGATTGACTCTAATATCTTAAATGAAATCTTGTGATGTGTTTGAAAACAGTCTGTTTTCAGTAGTAGGAAAAACAAACAACTGTGTAATCAGGGAAAATCTCTCTGCATCATTTCGTTTTTATACACTTTCTACTGAGAATCCTCTTAATATTGATAGCGTATGCTGAAATCATTGTCCCAACTGAAGTTTTCTAATGTCAGTCTGAAAAGAATAATGTTTCAATTTCTTAAAATTAAGTAGATATTGCATTAATAGACAAGAACTCAAGCTCAGTCAGTATGCTCCATTCATAATAATTGTGATAAAGACACGGGATTACCAATAGTTTATACATTATTTCCCAAGTAGATATATAAGTGGAACCTTGCTTCATAAATCTGTGATTTCCTGAATCACATGCCTGCTCCACGATATTCTCTCAATTTTAAAAAAATAATTACTTTCCCTCTAGTCATTAGCCTATTTAGTCTACAGCTGTCAAATAAGCATTTGAAACGAGGTTACAACATTCAGCAGACACTAAACGGCACAGTTTCCGGTGAATTCGTGCGATCGCAGTTTATAAAATGCAAACCAAAGATGGCGTAAGGGAAGAGCAGCCAGGATGGCAACAGGGGTCTTACGACTGACGTCACTCACGCTTCAAGTGGTTTCACACTTTCGCCACCCGGGGTAGGCAACGTTGGATGGGGTGAAAGATAACTACGAGACCAGAAGAGAACAAGAGCCCGAGTCTGAGAAGATAGAAAGGGGGTGCAGGCAGAATTAGGCGGAGGCCACAGATGAAGCCCAAAGACAACACGGAGAATTTGACAGTTGTTTCCAAAGAATTCAAAGTAGGAAAGAAGTTAAATAAATTCAAGCTGTTTTCTTCTAGTGGTGTTTCACTAAAGCGTATTATTTAGGAGAAGTCTGTGGCTTACACTGAAGTTCTGGTGGTTGCTTAGCCCGGGTTGGAATAACAGCGGACGTGTTGGGGGTACCTACTGTGAACCGGTCCCTGGGACGGTTATTTTACACACATCACCCCATTTCAGCCTCGCAAGTACTCTCGGAGACGGGCAGTCTTATTATTCCCATTTTCTGGTTAGGCCACTGGGGCTTAGAGAAGCTACTTTAAGTTGACCTATAATGGGCAAGTCGTGTAGCTAGTTTAAGTGAGGAAAAACGTTAAAGTCCTGTTTCCTTAAATCCAAAGCCCTTAAACGTCTCGGCGACTGAAACTGCTAGATTAGTGACATTCAAACATGCCTTTGAAATCCAAGTGCAAATTTCATTTGCTAATAATCACCAGTTGATTCAATTAAAGTACAAACTCCTAATTAAACAAGTAGTTAAATGTGTATGGTGTGAGTGTCAGGATATTTTGTATTTTTCCCACATTCATTTTCCCTAATGAAGACATTGAGATGGGATGTTAGCCTTGACAAATGTCACATGAGCATAAATATACCTAAATACATATCTATGTGTTCTCAAACAAATGTATATAAATATATACACACACATATAAACGCATGTAAATACAGATAAACGCACACATTTATATGTAAGAAAGATGTTTTACATCTTTTATATCTATCAGTCCCAAATCAATGAATACATTTAACACAAAGCAAATTTTTAAAATCCAACACAATTTTGAGAGAAATCATCAACATGACTTAAAATTTCATCTGGATAAATAAAGAAGAGCTTATTTGTGTTATTAGACATGAAAATGTTATAATTCTTAGATAATTAAAACCCTGAGATAAGACGAATCGATGGGACGAAATAGTAAAGCAACAGTCACTGGTGTGCATATAATATATGATTTAAAAAATACCATCTACCAATGGAAAAGACCCAGATTATTTATTAAATAATACAGAGGAAATAGAATACTTGCAGAAGAAAACGAAGTTAAACTGTTGCATTTGTGAAGATATAAAGAGGTTAGAGAATTCAAAAACTACTAACACAATAGCTCTGAAATACGGTCAAACATTTTTCAAATAATCACAAAGTTGATTAAATTTTTCATCAAAGATTATAACTCCATTCTTCCCTTTGTCACTAAATTCCCACCAGTGCATTTAATCTGGGATTCTGCATTAATCTTGGACTCACTAAACAATGTTGTTTATATAAGAAGCTGTATTTTTAAAGAGTAGGTTATAATCTTTTTCACTTGTCGTAGTCTTTTAAAATTGAATATATAATATACATATACATAATATACTACCTATATTTCCTCTTGTCCTCATTCTCGCTACTTATTAGAGGATGTTCCTTTTTCTGTTTTCTTAGAGGAAACTGCTGAAGTTTAAAATTGAGATGTTAGCAATGCTGAATTGATAGCTGCCTTCCAGCAAACACTTTGCAAGGCACTAGACGTCCAGCTGTGCCTGTCATTTCTGTTACAGATACAGCCCAAACAGAGGGCAAGGAATGCAAAGCCCTGGGTTTGGTCTTCTAGTCAGGAAAGATGGGTTCAAGTCTAAGATATCATCAAGAGAGCTTTTACTACTGTGGGTTCTGTCGAGTTTGCTGCCCTGTGGAGAAATGCCTGTCGAGACACTTCCGTCCTTCCCTGCCGAAACAGTGTTTTGACATGATTGCAATCGGGAATGGAGATTTCCTTGACTTACTGGATTAGGGGGAAAACTGCTTTTGCCTAAGCCTTTATCCCTCCTTCTTCCCCTGAAGAAACTCTTTTAAATGGGGCTGGTAATTTTCATTGTGGTTTCTGCATATCAAGAGGATGTCTTGTAAAATGATGTCTCTTTAACCTAAATTCCCACGTTTATCATTTTATTTTCTGCTTGTTTGCATAACGGCAACTGTTGGTTGTTTTCCTTTTATTTTGAAATCTTTCATATACACGGAAAATACGAGAGAACAATATAATGAACACCCATATATCTGTAATCTAATGTGTTCTAGATATTCTGCTTTTCTTAGTGTTGACATTTTATATCATTTCTTCCCAACCTGGTAGCTTGCGTTGTTTTGTGAGGAAGAGCATTCCCTCCTTAGCTGTAGCTGTGTGGTTACCCTGAAAGACAGGGTCCACTGGAAAGGGAAGGTAAATGCTTGAATCTTTCCCTTAAATTGCCACAATTCAGAGGGAGCTGGTGTTAAAGTCATTTCTAACAGTAGCAATAAGGGAATTTTGTTGTTGTTGTTGTTCGCTTTTTTTAGAGCACCCATATAGGCTCATAGATTTTTCTACATTAAAATGTGTAAATCAATTGCAGTTCTTTTTGATGCTCAAGGGGTTCAGCTTTGGGCAGTAGTAGAGAGCCCATTTTCTTCTGGCTTGCTTATCTGTTTCTCCTGGGGCGGAAGGCATGATCTACTAGGAAGAATTGCATTTAGAGGGAGCAGGAAATCAGGCGCGTAGTTAAGGCTTGGAGGTAGAGGGATATCAAACACAGTCACATTTACCAAACAGATGGCAAGGAGAGAAAGCTGAGATTAAACCAGAAGGGAAATATGCAGCTTTATTTTGACATGCTACTTTCTTTTCTAGATGCGAAGTAGGATTTGTCATGGATACCTATAATTATTTTGTTCTGCTACCTGTTAAGTTGGGAAGAGCTTTCTCGAGCTCAACTCTTTCATTCATATTTCCACCTAGATTGAAGAAAGAAGCATAAGCAATCTTATGAGCTTTTTGTTTCTCAAGGTAAGATGCTTTGCAAGGGGAAAATATCTCAAGATAATGTTAACTATTTTTCAATAAATTCCAAAGCCTTTTCTGAATTTATTGTCAAGTAAGTACTCATGAAAAGTACAACTACAACTTTTGTTTCTCCCCCAAAATTTTATTATTTTTATTTTTATAATAATTTTTTATTTTTATAAAAATAAATTACAATATAATTTTATTCTTATAATTTTATTTATTTATTAGAGGGTTTCAAGCCCTCTAAACAAGAATGATTCGTTTTCAATACTTAGGCAAGAGGAAATCAAACTTTTTGGGTCATTTGACCCATCAGTACTAGAGGAATGCATATTTTCAATGCAGAGAAATGTAATTCCTCTGCATAATTCAGTGACATTATGAGACTGAAATCTGAGGCTAAATCCCAATCATCTGAAAAGGGTACTAAAATAGTCCCACCTTCAGAAAAATGTGAAATTGGGAGTAATATTTAATGCTCATTTGATTTTCTTTATCTGTGGTTCTTCTTGTATCAGGCATAGGAGATGGCTGCTGTTATAATAACCTGCCACAACAAATAATAGCCATTTTTCAATTTATCAAAATGAGATTGGGATGAAGGGAATCTACGAAGGAAGACCCCCGTGGGTATAACTGACCATGGCAGATTCGGCCCCTTACAACATGAAGCATCCGTGGATGACTGTCTCCCCAGCGAAGTTTCAGGAGGTGTGTGTGTGCGCTTTGGAAGAGGCGGCGTGCATTCATTATTAACAGCAATAGTAATAAAAAAAAAGTGTCAACACATTGTATCACCACATTCTGTTCCTAACATTTATAAATACAGTCTCTACACTACAAATAATTTACCCTACATCAAATGAAACTAAACCAAACAAATAAAAACAAAAAATTATTTATTTTTAGTTCTTGCCTTTTAAAATTCTTCCTACTTAAAACAAGATATGTTTGTGTAGAAGGGTTTATTGTGTAAGATGCCTTAAGACGGATTCATGAATTTACCATTTCCCTTTTGAGGGAAACCAAAAAAAAAAGGGGGGAGACTGGAGAAAAAGAAAGAGAGGAGACAGCAACCTGCTAAAGGTCAAGCGGAGGGGGTGGCCCTGTATCACTTAATTCAATAATACACCATAAAGTTAGCCGTTGCTTTTTTACTATAGCATATCGGTGCTTCTAAGAACACTAACAGTGAGAAATAAATGAATATGGCTTCAGACACGGCAGACGACAGTGGGAGGCCAGGTTTAATTCACCCTTATGAAGTCTTCTTGAATTGTGTCACTTGTAGAATTCGTACTTGACTTTTGGAAACATAAAATGTTCTTGCCACTGAGAACTAATTAAGAAATCTGGCCCTCTGTGACTGAGCTCATTTTGTTCAGGTTGACTGCATGTTCAAGTCTGACTCAAGATGCTCATCTAATGTATACTGTGACCAACTATTTCCGTTGGATTAAGATAATTGCCTAGCTCAACACTCTCCTTATACATTCCATAAGAACGGGATTCGAAGCCCTTAACGGAGACTATTACCCGATCACCACTCCAGGTTTTTTTAAGAAATTTGAACTGCGAAAGTTAAAGGTATGCTTTAGAATGAACCCAAAGTAATCCCAGGCTACCACTAGCAAACAAAGAAGAGTATGTACCTTGCAGCAGGTGGCAACATGGATGAATCTTACAGATAGGAGGTTAAGTGAAAGAAGTCAGACACAAACAGTGGGTACTGTTTCTATTTACATGAAGTTCAAGAACAGACCATTTTAATCTTTGATGATAGAAGCCAGAATATTGTTTACCTCTGGTAAATGGGTATTGACAGAGGAGGGGTGTTAGGGTACCTTCTAGAATGGTGGAAGTTCCCCATATCTTGATCTAGAATGGTGCCTTGGGTATAGATCTATAAAATTTCGTTGAACTGTACCCTTTGTGCATTTGTGTATGGAAATTACACCTTGATGAAAACTATCAAAAGAATTAGGCAAAAATACCCAAGTTAAGTTAAATTTATAAAAAATATAACAAGTCCAGATTTTTCAATAGAGACCTCAAAGTTTCATCTTTACAACGCTGCCATTAGACTGTCATAAGTGGGTCTGAGCTCTAGATTCTGGATCTACTTACTTTCTCTGCTATACAAACCCAGCAAAAGCATCAGTGCCCCGGCCTTCAGACAGAGGGAGCACACTCAAGTCCCTGTGTCTCGTTGTGTTGTTCGTGTTTCAAGCAAAGAAGTAGAGAAATCTTGTCTTCCATGAAAGCCATGGCCACAAGCCTGAGGGCCTCAGGAATTCGCTCATGAAGTCAATATTTCAATCCTGAGGAGGCTTTCCAGGAGCCAGATACTATTACAGGCACAGAACTTACACAGGTGAACAACTGAGACAAGGTCCTGCTGCCGCAGAACATACATTCAGGGATCAGGGAAGAGAAGGAGACAAGCAATTTAAACATAAGTGCACAAAAACCTCTCAGCTAGTGGTAAGTGCAGGGTGGGGAGGGGCCCTTCTAGATGGAGCAGTCAGAGAAGGCCTCTCCGAAGATGTGACATTTGATCAGTGACCTGAATGATGAGGCAGAGTCAGTCATGCAGAAAGCAGGGAAACTGTGAACCAGGTAGAGAGAGCAGCAAGTCAAAGCCCTGAGGAGAGAAAAAGCTTCACGTGTTTGATAAATACGAACAAGGCCAGGGAACGAGTGGGGAAATTGTAGAAGACAAAAAAAAAAAAAGGGGAGACCATTTTGAGTCTATAAATTGGATTCTAAACACAACGGCAAGCTATCAGAGGGTTTTGAGGAAAGGGCTAATACGGATGGAGAGAAGTTAAACTTGAGACATATTTGGAGGTAGAACTGGTCAGCTCTGGACTGATTAAATGGTGGAGAAGAGGGAAAGGAGGAATTAAAGATAACTGTTTTAGGCTAGAGCAACCGATGCTGGTAGTGATAATGGCGCCCTTCACAAAAATGAAGGAGATTTGGAGCATTAACAAATTTGAGGGAAACACTCGTTCATTTTGGACAGACTGAGTTGGAACTATCTTTCAGCCATCTCACCAATGAACAAATTTGATTTCAACAGATGAAACAGGAGGACCTGAAACAAACTCATCATCCAGGTAGAAAAACCACCTCAAGTTTATGCCTGAAAATGGAGGGCCAGGTGTATTTTCTTTGAACAATGAGGACAGAATTTTGAAAATCAGCAGGGATATTTCCAATATCATCCTGCTGAATTCCTAAGACCATAACCTCTAGAAGGAGTGATTGAGAAGGCAATGCCCTCAGCCAGGCCATTGTTCTACCGTCTGTGGCAAAACATTTCCCACTATATGAAGGATGGAGGAGCAAAAAGTTCTGGAGTTTTTCAAAACCTAACCTAGTAATTGTGCTATAAACTGCATCATAATACAGTTGGTGGAGATGCCCGTCAAATGGTAATACAAATTTAAATAAATTAAAATTTAAATGTGTCAGTCCTTTGGTAAAGCATTATCACTTCTGATTTTTCTAAAAATCTTTACACAGGTACATAAAAATATTTATTTTAGCATAGATTTGGAAAGAATTCCACTATACATAATGACAAGATTGAGTATATTAGTTAGGGTTTCTTACATATAATGAAATAGTATACAGCCACTAAAAATAAGAAATATCTATATATACGGACATAAGATATATATATTAAGTATGTGGGTAAGTGAAAGTACTAGGTAGAGCAAATACAGTGTAATCTCATGGTGAGTAAAAAAAAAAATCTAGAAAAATGATCAAGTTGTGGTTATTTTTTCCATGATTGGGATATTTCCGTAATGTTTAGATTTTTGCAATAACCATATATTACTTTTGTAATGGAAAGGAACCATAAAAATGGTATATTCAAAGCTGTCCAATAAAGAAATCATGCAAAGCAGAGTATCTGAAAATTAACTTTTCAGTGTTATGATTGCTGAAGTCAGAAAGTCCTAAGACCCAATATAGCTTTGAGGGGAATGTGGCCTCTGCCAAAAAAAAAAAAAAAAAAAGATTTTTGAGTATAAATTTAGTATAAATTTAAAACTAGATTTGGAAGAGATGTAGACAGGATCTATGCTTAATGCCTGAGCACCTCCTTTTTGTCCTCTTCCTGATATAATTTCCTCTGAGCGGATTGTTGTCCTAACTGAAACGTACAGGCAGAGTTTTTCTCAAATGTTCAATGGCTTTGGAAAAAAGCCCATTTAGTTTTCTGGTTTTAATTATTTTATATAAGATTGAAAAGATGGACCCAGAAAGGTTATATAACTTCGCATGAAGGGTTCACATCATTAAAATTATTTGGAAGGGAAGAATGTACCACTAAAATGTTAATTCTCCCAGTTAATTTATATATCTCATGCAACTCCAGTTAGAATCTCAAAAGAGCTTCTTTTATCTAAATTTCTTTTGGAAGAGTAGATGCCTGTGAATATTAGAGTTAATTATGAAAAAGAGTAGTGAAGGAGGACCCGCTTTTCCAGGTAATAAAGCATATAAAGCCATTATATTCAAACAAGTATTTTCTTGACTTGGAGAATAGAAAGATAGATCTGGAATTGAATAGAGAGTGAAGAAATAAACCTGATATACAAAATATTCCGGTATATTTTATTTCATTGTGAAATACATGTTTTAAGTTAAAAAATGGTACTGTCATAACTGGCTACTCTTTTGAAAAAAAGAAAGGTGGATCCCTACCTCACCACATATACAGAAATAAACTCCAGGTGGATTAAAGACTTAGATGTCAAGCAGAAAACAATAACATGCTTGGAGAAAGTTAGCATATCTATTAACTAAGGGCTGGGAGCTATATAACAAAGACAGAGGATCTACAAACTGTAAAAGATATATTTGACTTCATAAAATTAAAATATACTTCTAGTGAAAAAAAAAGACAAAAATTTTTGAACACATACATTAAAAGGTGGAGAAGGGTCAATAAAGTATCCTCCAGACTGAGAAGGCACTTTGAGACTGAAAAACAAATCAAGACACTTCATACATTTACAGAGTTTTGTTCAGAGTAACTTACAGTTGGGCGTGCCGAGGGTTGGGCAGGAAAGGTGAGGACGGACAATGACTCACAACTACTCTCCACCCCTGGCCGGACCTTAACCCACAGCTTTTATAGAGTGAGGGAGGGAATCATTGCGGTGAGGGCAAAGGGTAGTTACCTAAAGTGGGACCATGTATACACCAGTCATTTCTACTAGTTATCTAAAGTGGCACCATCTGTGTGCACAGAAGGCGCCATGTTACTGAAGATCAGAACAAGCCCTCCCATATTCCAGTCATCGCATACATTAACCTCCAAGGGGCCTGGAACACGCAGGTCATTACATGGGCATGAACAAGATGAAGGGCCAAAGATGAAGTCAGTGTTGTCAACACTCCTACAGTGTATAAAAGATGATGTGTTTCAAGTTAATTTTTTTAAGTCAACCAATCCCAGTCAAAAAATGGGCAAAGGATATAAATAGATAATTCAGAAGGAGTTAATCCAAATGGTCAATAAATACATGAGAAATGTTTAATATTCAAGTTAAAGAACCAATAAGCTGCTACCTGGCTAGTATTAAAGAGTAGTAACAAGTACTTCTCAAGAAATATATTGTAACAGGTAGACATGTAAAGCATAGTTAGTGAAAAGTGATAAAGTAAATGATTAGTACCCATGATAAGAACAGCAGGTATGGTGCAAGGATATACTATATATTCCATATATATATATATATATATATATATATATATATATATATATATATATATATATATATGGAAAGGTAATATATTGAAGAGATGGTCACCAAAATATAAGTTGTGGCTATCTCCAAATAGTGGGATCTCAGATACATTTAGCATTCTTCTTATACTTTTTGAATAATGTGTGTTTTTACAATTTGTATAATGTTAAATCATTACTTAAAATTTGTGACAAGAAAATTTTTATAAAATTCAAAACCCATCCAAATACACACCTCTTTTAAACTTTCCTTCCCTGCTTTCATTTCTAGTTCCAATTTGGTTGGCTTGGCTTCATTTTAATGGGGGGAGAGAGATTGGAAATGAGAAAACATGCTCACCAAGGAACAAGGGGGAATGAATGTCCCCAAATGAGAGTCAGGTAGAATGACATAAGACAGCACTAGAAGCTTCCATTTCATCCCTTCTCATTCTTATTGGAGTAACCTTTGACATTCGGAGAAACAAAAGCATACAGTCACTTTTCCTCTTCTCTTTCTCCAGGGCCTCACGCAAGTGCCAGAATATTTATACCATTGACAGCAGTAACAGCTCCTACCCTGCCTTCCCTTCCCTCGCTTTGATTCCAAGAGAAGATAACTGAATGTAGGGACAAGTGAGTCTATTTTTGTCCTTTTATTGGAGATCCATCCTCTTTACCGTATTTTAGGTTTACGGGCCCCCCACTACACCCCAATATCGTTCACAAGCTGAAATCTGATCTGACACCATCTCTCCGGCTTGCTTCGTTGCTTATAAAGCCTAGTTGTCATTAGGCGCAATGTGGGCTACAATGTCAGCCTGTGTTACTAATAACAAGTGGGATGGACCGAGAGACAAGAAGTGCTCTTTATTCCCATTTACATTACCGGAAAACTAGACATACATAGAACCAATGCCGCGTTAAGTTTTTTAAGGCCATAAAAGTGTTTTGAATTCCTAGACATCCTACGAGTTTCAGTTTTATAAAATGTGCCATCTATTTTCTTTCTTTTTCCCTCAAGTCATTTAGCATTACACATTTAGCCTGGCTCTTTCCCTTGTCTAGAGGCCAGGGAGGGTTCCCAGCATATGCTTATGCAAGAAAAGGGATGTTTGCCTTCTTTCCAACCTTGCCCCCGCAGTCTCGTCATGCAAAGCTGAGAAGCAGAAACACGATACAGATTCTCCAGAACCCCCTGTGTGCAAATTCCAAGGGAGTTTAGAGCTCTGAGGAGGGTTGAAAGTAGACAGAGAACCCAGAAGCATGCCCCTTCCCAAGCCAAGTGTTCCCAAGGACAAATCCCTCTGGTCTCCATGGATACCCTTCACTATGCCCTGAATGTCACCCACTGGCCTCTCTCACCATTGCTGCACAGAGAAGAAGCCCAAGCCTATGACAGCCAGGACGGTGCTGAGGCACACTACAGTAAATCGGGTGTACCAGCTATACCCAGTGAACCAGAAGGCTACCAAAATGTGTCTTAGTTTTGTACATATTTCTTGCCCGCCCACCACATGTAAGACTCTTTACTAGGGTTAAACAGATGAATCAGCCAAAGTCCCTGACCACGAGGGGATAATTCTCTATCACTATAGTCAGAGAAATAATAAAATAAAAATACATGATAATTACTATAATAGAGGCATAATCAGGGTTGATGGAGTATAGGAGAGGGGTAATTTAGTTATGCTTCCCAGGATAGGAAGCTGAGAAAGAGGAGAGAGCAACGTTGGAGACAGGTAACATTGGAGTCAGGTTTAAGATGCAGGAGTTTGCACAGCAGAGATGTAGAGCAAAAAGGGGTCTGTCTGAGCTACAAGAACATCGCATGCAGAGAGATAAGCAACTTGCCAGGGCCCGATGTCTCCAGGCAGTGAGCAGTTCTGTGTCACAAAGGTGGAGAGCAAACAGGGTAAGTGCTTGGAATCGTAGACAGCTCCAGGTTGTGAGAGGTCTTCTCACCTCGTTAAAAAGCCATCATAGCTTCTTAGGAAGGAACAGACATAAGTAGATTTTTAGAAATAAAGGAATGGCCACAATGGGCGAGACCCAATCAGAATGACAGTGGGGGTGTGGTGCTGAGTTATTGGTGGCTGTTGGGAGTCAGAGAAAATAATTTTGGTGACAGAAGAATTCCATCAGGTAGAAATGATGGAAGCCTGAATCAACCCTGGGTGAAGATGATGGGACAGGTGGGGAAAATATATGTAAATAGAATTGGTTGACCTTGGCAACTGACTATGGGTAAAAAGGCAGTGGAGGGAAAAAGCAGTTTTATTCCCCTTGTTGGCTTGCCAGTGTTTGAAAAACACTATAATGCTGATTTCTCCAGCTCATGATACACAGCAAGGTTCCCGTTGCATTTATCTTGGGGACCTGGGAGACTATTACACTGAGTTACATTAATTTTGATGATTCAGTCATGAACCCTTAACTCTTTCATTGCTGCAGATGATGTTTATAAATTTTAGCATTTTGCATCACAATTAATATGACTATTTTATAGAAAACTGTACGCTTGTGGGGAAAATGGCAAGTCCGATGGTCACAAGGGGGAGATCTCCACGCAGTAGTACACGTTCCCAGGACCACATGAGATGCAGTATCATGATTCAGATACCCCATAGAAGTAAGACGTAAACTTCACTGTCAATATCAAGATAAACACAACAGGTACAGGAACAGAACACCATCAGCCAAATAAACACAGAGCTCTGACAACTAACGTCCTTCCCCAACAGCAACTTATCAAAAGGAGAAAGAACCCAATCATCCCCCAAACCAAACGCCAGCCAGACCTTGTTTCCTCATTCCTATGCACTTCATAGTCAAAAAGACATCCAGGTGGGACTGTATACAAATAAAAATAATGACTAGAGATTCGTAGCAGAAGAACAGCATTAGGTCATAAGCACTTATGTTTCCAGTAAAACCCAGTATGTTCTTTTAGAAGATGCATAAAGTCTTCATATGTAAGGTCATAGTAGTTCTGCTCTCATTTTCATCTGATGCCTTGCTCCCACTTGCCATTTTTATTACTTGGGGTTTTTCTTGGGTGAATTAGGGTGAGTTGCAGTGGGGAGTGCTAAATAATGCTGAAGATTAGACCTTCCATGCCTTGGATCAGGCAGCTTCTGAACCACTGTCTACCGTTCTCATCGCTCTAAACCAAGGAGAACAGTAGACCCACGTGCAATCCCAGCTCTGCCACTTCCCACACTTGTGACCTTTTGAGCAAAGTCGCTCAATCTCTGTCTCTCAACCTCTTCACCTGTAAAAAGGGATAGTGACAGCCCCTAACTGCAGAGCTGTTACGAAGATGAGTTGACACATGTAAAACACTTGGACCAGAGCCTGACACATATTAAGCCACAAACAGCCCCTGCTGCTCTGATGACTGAGATGGGTGCTCGTTCAGTCGGTACTTTTCTTTCCCGTGTGGGCACGATGATCAGGTGCCTTTAAATGCAAAATAGGGCTTGATTGATTTGGAATAATTAAAGAATAAATTATCAGCAATTCTTTTTCAAAGAGATAACCCCTCCCCCAATGTTTACTTCCTCCCTTGGTATCTGATTTCTATCTGCGTGCACCTTGCCCCCTGCCCTCAGGGGAGACAGAAAGTCAACACGCAGCGAAGCACTTTAAACCAGCCCATATAAGGAAAACAGTGAAGTTCTGATTGGCGTTAGGGAACCCCGTAGGGCGCAGCAGTTCCCGGCCACTGAGCGCCGGGACCATCCTCTAAGGGCTGCAGGCCTAACCAGGCAGTAGGGGCTGGGCCGGCGCGTGAATGGACTAGAGCAGAACCAGAAGAGACCCGGATGGAGAAGCACCGCAGCCCAGACAGAGAGCTTCTTGTAGCCTGTATTTCCTCCCTATCCCTTATTCCATTCCAGTTTCTCTCAATTTCCCATTAACTTCATTATTTAACATTGTAATTATTCAAAGTGTTTCTAGAAAGGAAACATCCTTAAAACACATGACAAAGTATGAGATTTTGGCTTCTGTATCTGAGGAACCAGTCAGAGAAATAATAAACCCCAACGGTTTAAAGAGAATAATCTTTCTAAAATGAACATTCTGAAACAAGGGAAAACTACACCAGCCATGTTGACATATCACAATGGCAGGAAGGAATGATAATTTTTTGGGTGTCAATTTCACATTTTTATTTTACAGTTCCCCAAATCCATACACTTGAAAAGAACGGTGACGGGAACTTTTTATAAGTCAAATTTGCATTGCCATTGTTTGATTTTGTACAGGTCGTATTTCTTTCACCCAGTGGTCCCTGGAGTTTTATGACAGGAAAATGAAGATGATGTTGGCCCTCAGAAGAATGACAAAGTTTTGAGGCAGCAGGAGCAGGGCCTGAGCTCATGCCTGAGATGCAGGCATTCAGAGTTCCAATTCCATCCTTCTCAAGGCTTGCTGAGTGCCCATGGGCAAGTCACTTAACCTCCCTTCGCCTCTCTTCCCTCACCCTAAGGCGAGACTGTTAATGCTCAGTTCCTTCGTGGGTGGCAAGTAGAGGAAGTAATTAGAAAACTAGAGTCTATTCCTATGTCACGCTTTAGGAGATGAGACTTAACCACATGATTCTGAAGTGTGTTAGAAACAAAAACAACAAAGAAAACAGAGTGAGAGCTATACAGAACAGAAATGCAGTTCTCCGTACAAAAGATTGACGCAGGGGCGCCTGGGTGGCACAGCGGTTAAGCGTCTGCCTTCGGCTCAGGGCGTGATCCCGGCGTTATGGGATCGAGCCCCACATCAGGCTCCTCCGCTAGGAGCCTGCTTCTTCCTCTCCCACTCCCCCTGCTTGTGTTCCCTCTCTCGCTGGCTGTCTCTCTCTCTGTCAAATAAATAAATAAAATCTTAAAAAAAAAAAAAAAGATTGACGCAGACTACCTCTTCATTGTACCTAAGCAGGAAAAAACAATTATTTCAGGACACGTTACATTTAAATAAAACTCCTACTCTTCTCTCTTTCTCTCCCTCTCTCCCTCTCTCTCTCTCACACACAAACACACATGCGCACACGCATGCACACATACACACACACACCAGATACCCTTCCCTTGTTCCCTCGTTTATTTCTATTTTAAAGTACTTCTTTTATGTGGTCTCAAAATAGGAACCTTCCAAATAAAATCATCTGCCTTAAAACAATGTTTGAAATAATTAGGTTACAGTTCTGAAGCCCTGTAATGTGGCTACAGTTCTGTAACTATCTGTGCATTCCATGTATGGTCCTATTAAATGCAGCAGGCACCAGTGTTGCCGGCTGTCAAGAAGCAAAATGAAAAATAGTTTTAATAGCTGCTCTTTGACCTGTTTTATATTTTATGTCAATTATAACAGCACACAACCATGCATAATTATGAAGCATAGATGCATTAAAATGTACACATAATTTGTGTTCTTATGGCAACCATTGCATTAGGCTCTAGAAAACAAACCTATTGTTATAAGTCATTTGCACATTAATATATTAGTATTAAATATCAAAGACAGATTTGTCTATCCATCTGTTTTGAATCATTGTAAGTAAATATATCTTTTTGGAGGGGTGGACAAAATCTCTCCATAAATGCACTCTAGGTGCCATCTGCAACATACATTATAATACAGAGTTTAGCACCATCGTGCATAGCAACTCCAGCAAAGACAGTGCCATGTGATTGTCATTTGAATGTCATTTTTAAAAAATGATCTGGTATATGGACAGAAGGAGGAAATTTTTTTCTGGCACTGCCATAAAAATTCCTTCATTTGACTATCCCGTGGTTTTTGGATTTCTTTCTTAAACGCTTACATTCTTCCAAGGATAAGAGGAAAATAATTATTTTAATGCTGGGTAAATGAACAAAAAAATATGTTTTCTCTATAGCAAAAATCATTAAAATATCGGAGAAAATTTGCTTTCAAATATCTGATGCATCGTAACAGTGACCCTGAGAGGCAAATGACCAAACAAGAAAACCACCTTTCCACACTACAGAGGGAAGAAACCAGGGATTTTTCACAAACAGTTCCATAACTCCAGTTATAACTTTTCAGCATCCCCATGATTTTATGTATCTACAGTGAGACTGCGAGGTGGACGGCCCAGGAGGGCAACGCCAAATGCGAAACAGAAATCAGATTACCTGATGCGGAGTGTTTCCACTTAACATACTGGTGCTCTACATTTGGAGGGAGCACATCTACTTCTCTATCAGTATTAACTCCATTTCCCTAACTTGGACCACTTGCTTTAGCTTTCTGTCCCACCCTCCCTCCTCTCAAAGTTAGGTCTGGACTGGAGAAGGAAAAAATCAAAGAACGGGGTTGATAGTTGGGGGGGCGGTTAGTAACCGTTTCCCCTAAGTCCTGACTAAAAGGAACGACTATTTGGATTTCTACTGACTTCACGGTAAGGGACCAGACTGTTTTCATACAGGGCACCAGGGAGGGCTAGAAAAATTTTAAATGCACATTTTTCTGAAGTTTCATCTGAGGTGTTTCACTTCTACGTTTGCTGTTTCTTTTGTCAGATATCAGTAAGTATAGATGTTATGAATTTTTACTCCATTTCCACATAGCTGGACTTTGAGTTCGGAAGCATTTCTAGGGTGACTGCGATCTGCAGGGACTACTTATTCACCCATATGTTGAGCAATTTATAGGTGTTCCATCCATCACCGTGATATCACCCAGAGAGTGTTTAAGCTGGAATTTGTTTCAACTCTGAGAATTACTGATTTTCTCTAGGATCTTGAAAATATTAGTCTCTAACTGTAATATTGCTGTCTATAAATAGTCACATAAAATTTGAAATGTCTGAAAGAGAACTGGAAATATCTGGCTTCTCTGGACTTTTTTTTTAATTTAACTTGTGACACTATCGGAAGAAAAATTGCTGTGTAGCAGTAGGGCTGGTTCCTGTTTGTGAAGATTAGCCAGGTGAAAAGAACACCACTTTCTGAGGGGACAGAGTTACTGATGTAAGGGACACGGAAACAGAGGGAGAGCGAGGAGAGCGCTGGAGAGGGGGGAAACAAGAGGAAACCTAGCAGCTGAAGAGCAGGGCAGAATGAGGAAGCTTCTAGAGAAGCCCAATTCTAGGTTTCCAGAAAGAGCTGCCAAATTTCAGACAGAGGATAGACAAACACACTGGAATTCATGTTTCTGACTCACAGCACTGAAAAGCTTCTCCAGAGAGTTCTGGAGCATGTCACGGGGTTCCCCACGAGGCTGAGTGTTTTATGGGGCCAGACTCTGAGTCCCAGAAGGCACTGCGGAGGGGCTGGAGATGAAGAAATGAAGGTGATCACACGGCCAAATTGAACAAAAAGACGGGCTCTCTTTTTGGAATATTAAGTGTTAAGCTCCTTTAATAAAAAATCATATGCTTTTTCAAATTTTAAATGTTGAAAGGTCACCAATTATTTTTAAAAATGGAAAGATGGTTACTTGTTTATGGGGCAAATTACTTGAATATTTTCTTCCGGATGAAAATAATACAGTCAATTCTAGATTGCTCACTCATTGTTTTTAGCACGATTTCCTCAAATTCATGTTCAAAGCATCTAGTTCATGTTTGTTTAATCCACAAAACATTTGACAACGATCTCTTGTGATTTGCTCATCCCTACCTACTCAGCGTTTAAACTTCTCACAAATTATTATCAGTGATTTATTTTACCCATTTAAATTCTTACATAAGTGGGGTTTTCGCCTTCTATTATGCCCATACATGTCAGGTGCTGGTTTGACAACACAATCTCACTAACTTCCAAGGAGGCTTCATTTTTCTACACTTAATTATCCATCCCAACTAAAATTGACTTTTCAAAATAGCATTCTTTCACATGCCAGTTACAAAACTGACTACAAGGAAAACTCTATACATTTTGGTGGATAATATTTCAGGCTATACTGCTTGAACTGATGGAACCTCTTTACCATTATATTAAAGAATCTGAGATTTTTCTCCAGTTTGTCTTCTTTTCATGACTCCTTGATCCTTAATGAAAATCTGCCTGCTTCAGTTCAAGTCATCATCTCTACCCTTACTTCACAAGAAATGGGACAAAGCAACTTCAGTCAAAATATGAATCCCTTGCTTGTCACCAATGCCAATCCAAATATTGCTTTATTAATCTCTGCTTGATTCCCTTTACATTCTAAGGAACTTCTTTAATGAAGAAATTCTGTTTAAAAATTTATTCATTGTCGTATCTATGGAGAAACCACCAATTTGACCTACCCATTCAATATACCAGCACAGGGCTAACAAGAGATATTTACACATTTGGCACAATTTACCATCTGGTTCCCCTTTGATCTTAAAAGGAGGCCATTAGTAATGGCAACGGTCCGAGGTTCTGCACTCGGGGAGGCACAGCTGGCACTGCTGTCTATACGCCTGGTGCTGACCTTTAGGTTGGGACTGTGAGCCACCATCAAAAGGACAGGACTGGTGGTCAAGCAGATAACATAAGTAGCACTTTCTTTTTTTTTTTTTTTTTTTTTTTTTTAAGATTTTATTTATTTATTTGACAGAGAGAGAGACAGCCAGAAAGAGAGGGAACACAAGCAGGGGGAGTGGGAGAGGAAGAAGCAGGCTCCTAGTGGAGGAGCCTGATGTGGGCTCGATCCCAGAACGCCAGGATCACGCCCTGAGCCGAAGGCAGACGCTTAAGGACTGACCCACCCAGGCGCCCCAACATAAGTAGCACTTTCCGGTATTTCAAGCTGGGGGATGGGAGACTGATACAACATTATAATACATATCCTAGAGATATTTCACCCTGCCTTTAAATATTTTTCAAGTTTTACATGAAGCCCCCATTATTAGGCAAAGCAAAGCTTATGTAAAACTTGAAATTTGGCCTTCAAATTATTTTAAACTTGATCGTAGAAACCGTACAGGCATTAGTATATACATTGTGTAAGCAGTTGTAAAGTTCACTTGATAGACGTTTGCATGCCCCTGTCAAGTCTGCAGCTAGATCTGGTGATCTGTATAATCCCTACACCCAACGTGGGACTCCAACTCATGACCCCAAGATCAAGAGTCACATGCTCTTCTGACTGAGCCATCAGGGTGCCCCAGATCTGATGATATATTTTCAATGACATTACTTCCTTGTCTTAATGATCTAAAGATTGAGATTATTCTTTCAGGGACATCTATCTAGTCCTCGAGTAGAAACATCCTGGAGTGTGTAGGAGTTTTAGCTTTCAAAGATACCAGAACCAAAAACATTTACTGAGTGCCACTATGTGTCGAAACTGTTTAGAATCAAAATATTAACCTACCAAAAAAGTTATTGAACTTTATACAGACAAAGTATTCCACTTAGTTGCCTGTCTCGAAGAAGAAAAAGACTCAAATTGGTTTAAGAAAAGGCTTTCTGGTTATGGGTTCTGTGGTCTTATAAAGGTTGAACTACCCAGGATTGGTGTAAGAATAGCATGGCCCTTATTAAACAGTGATATGCAGAAAAGACAAAGAAAATCACACCAAACCTCTGTATCTCCGAACCACCAAAGGGTAGGGAAACAGAGCAGGCCTTGTCTTACGCACACGCTAAAAATCAGGCTACTAAACTACACATGGTGATAACATTCAATGAATCCAGTATAAGTAAATATTTGTGATGGGGCCTATTTGGTAAGAATGAAAAGGACTCATTCATTTCATTTTGGACCCTCCCTTGCATTGAAACAGAACAGCAAACCGATAAAAGCTCCGCATTTGGTCCTGGATCAGCCGACTGCTCCAGGAGAAAACACACCATCTATTCTAAGTCAGACCAAGTGAGAGCCCAGGGTCGCCGACCAGGTGGATCAGGGAAGGGCTGCAGGAAGGGGTGTCATGCTTTCACTTGGTGGCCGGCCCGCGAGCTACGATGGGAGTCCCTTCCCCTAATCCATACTGTTCAACTGTCGCGAAAGCTTGTAAACAGGAGCCTCCGTCAGTTACCTCAGAGTGGTTTGAACAAACTAACATCATAACAAGAGTGTTTATGGAAAAATGCTTAAGCACTGAAGCAGAAAGGGCTTAGCACTGATCAGACCTCTCTTCCACCTTTATTCTTCACTGTTCACATTGAAATGCAAATATCAGCGCAGGGTTTCCACCGGCGTGCCACTCACAAATTGAAAAGCAGTTTTTATCTATGCAAATGTAAGCATGGTAATTGAAGTTAATCAATCAATGCTAGCTTTCACTAAAACCTTGAACATGATTGAATAAAGTAATTATCATTCAGCAGAAAATGATGAAGTTGTAGACAGCATGAACCTTATTAAAGGAGGATTTTGAGTCACAATGGCTTAATTTAGCTAACAGCCCGGCCTCAGCCCAAGCGACATACTACTCTTGCTGCCTAGAATTGTTTTATGATTGAAAAACAACAACAACAACAATCATGAGGGTGGGGGAAGGTGGAGGTGAGGGGAAAGTCGGGGGGGGGGTATTATTATTTTTTATAGTGCTGGATTACTAAAAAGTGCTTGTCACGTTAGGAAAGAGAAGCCATAATTCACATTAAAAAAAAAAACACACAAAACTCTAAACAGGTAAGTGATAGAAGATTATTATGACATTTTGATACGGTCAATAGCAACAACAGGCTCTTCGTGCTATAGGAAATAAAGTGAGCATCTCTGAAGTCTTCGCCACAATAACCTATTAAGATACTGCAAATCGAA